>NW_026512189.1:70000-71505 GCF_027579735.1 Bombina bombina
ACTACTGAAGGTGTCAAGGAGCACAGGAGACTGCGTGACACCAGCAAACAAACCACTACTGAAGGTGTCAAGGAGCACAGGAGACTGCATGACACCAGTAAACAAACCACTACTAAAGGTGTCAAGGAGCACAGGAGACTGCGTGACACCAGCAAACAAACCACTACTGAAGGTGTCAAAAAGCACAGGAGGACTGTGTGACAACAGCAAACAAACCACTACTGAAGGTGTCAAAAAGCACAGGAGACTGTGTGAGACCAGCAAACAAACCACTACTGAAGGTGTCAAAAAGCACAGGAGACTGCGTGACACCAGCAAACAAACCACTACTGAAGGTGTCAAGGAGCAGAGGAGACTGCGTGACACCAGCAAACAAACCACTACTGAAGGTGTCAAGGAGCACAGGAGACTGTGTGACACCAGCAAACAAACCACTACTGAAGGTGTCAAAAAGCACAGGAGACTGCGTGACACCAGCAAACAAACCACTACTGAAGGTGTCAAAAAGCACAGGAGACTGCGTGACACCAGCAAACAAACCACTACTGAAGGTGTCAAGGAGCACAGGAGACTGCGTGACACCAGTAAACAAACCACTACTGAAGGTGTCAAGGAGCACAGGAGACTGTGTGACACCAGCAAACAAACCACTACTGAAGGTGTCAAAAAGCACAGGAGACTGCGTGACACCCGCAAACAAACCACTACTGAAGGTGTGAAGGAGCACAGGAGACTGCGTGACACCAGCAAACAAACCACCACTGAAGGTGCCAAGAAGCACAGGAGACTGCGTGACACCAGCAAACAAACCACTACTGAAGGTGCCAAGAAGCACAGGAGACTGCGTGACACCAGCAAACAAACCACTACTGAAGGTGTCAAGGAGCACAGGAGACTGCATGACACCAGCAAACAAACCACTACTGAAGGTGTCAAGGAGCACAGGAGACTGTGTGACACCAGTAAACAAACCACTACTGAAGGTGTCAAGGAGCACAGGAGACTGCGTGACACCAGCAAACAAACCACTACTGAAGGTGTCAAAAAGCACAGGAGACTGCGTGACACCCGCAAACAAACCACTACTGAAGGTGTGAAGGAGCACAGGAGACTGCGTGACACCAGCAAACAAACCACTACTGAAGGTGCCAAGAAGCACAGGAGACTGCGTGACACCAGCAAACAAACCACTACTGAAGGTGCCAAGAAGCACAGGAGACTGCGTGACACCAGCAAACAAACCACTACTGAAGGTGCCAAGAAGCACAGGAGACTGTGTGACACCAACAAACAAACCACTACTGAAGGTTGAGGACAAAGAGATGAAGGAATCCAGCACTTCTTGAAATTCAAAGAGTAAACAGCTTTATTGGCAGGTAAAACAAAAAGCAAAAATAAAAGTAAAGCATAGCAGCCCCAGCAATTCAGTCATTGCGGTACAGCATACAACAAGTTAGCATGGATGGTGGCCACTAAAGCTGATGCGTTTCGGCATCCCACGCCAT
>NW_026512190.1:7500-53397 GCF_027579735.1 Bombina bombina
GGAGGGGGGGATCAGGGAGGTTGGTGCTAAGGCAGGGGTCCATCACAACTAAAATATTTTATAATTTTTATTTAAAAAAAAAAAAAACTCTTATTTAGTACTGGCAGACTTTCTGCCAGTACTTAAGATGGCGGTAACAATTGTGGGGTGGGGGAGGGAAGAGAGCTATTTGGGAGGGATCAGGGGGTGGGATGTGTCAGGTGGGAGGCTGATCTCTAAAATTAACCCTGCAAGCTCCCTACAAGCTACCTAATTTAACCCCTTCACTGCTGGGCATAATTCACGTGTTGTGCGCAGCAGCATTTAGCGGCCTTCTAATTACCAAAAAGCAACGCCAAAGCCATATAAATCTGCTATTTCTGAACAAAGGGGATCCCAGAGAAGCTTTTACAACAATTTCTGCCATAATTGCACAAGCTGTTTGTAAATAATTTCAGTGAGAAACCTAAAATTGTGAAAAATGTAAAGTTTTTTTTTTTTATTTGCTCGCATTTGGCGGTGAAATGGTGGCATAAAATATACCAAAATGGGCCTAGATCAATACTTGGGGTTGTCTACTACACTACACTAAAGCTAAAATTAACCCTACAAGCTCCCTAATTAACCCCTTCACTCCTGGGCATAAAACATGTGTGGTGCGCAGCGGCATTTAGCGGCCTTCTAATTACCAAAAAGCAACCACAAAGCCATATAAGTCTGTTATTTCTGAAAAAGGGGATCCCAGAGAAGCATTTACAACCATTTGTGCCATAATTGCAGAAGCTGTTTGTAAATAATTTCAGTGGGAAACCTAAAGTTTGTGACAAAATTTGTGAAAAAGTGAACTTTTTTTTTTTTTTTATCGCATTTGGCGGCGAAATGGTGGCATGAAATATACCAAAATGGGCCTAGATCAATACTTTGGGATGTCTTCTAAAACAAAATATATACATGTCAAGGGATATTCAGATATTCCTGACAGATATCAGGGGCGCGATCCGATATAGATCGCAGTTTGCGGCGCAAGCGAGGGAACCGGCGTCGCCCGCAGTTTCAGCTCGCAACTCGAGCCATCCCATATAAGTCGCCGTCAGATGCTAACGTGCCGTAAGTCTCACAAACCAGCGATGTCCAGAAATCTGCGCAAGTACAAATTTCTGGCGTCGCCAGTGACTTGCGGCACGTTAGAAGCTGCCGGCGCCTATAAAACCTGACTAAAGTCTAAAACACCCGCACTGTCTAACACGCCTCCCTAACATAGCCCGCACTGTCTAACCCTCTATCCGCTATCCCCCCTCACTAGCCTAACAATAAAAAAAGCTATTAACCCCTAAACCGCCGCTCCCGTACCCTGCCGCCAGCTATATTATATCTATAACCCCCTAAAGTGAGCCCCTAACACCGCCGCCATCTATATTAAAATTATTAACCCCTAATGTAGATATTAAATAGTTAATAACTATTTAATATCTATTATACCTAGTTAAAATAATTAACAATTTACCTGTAAAATAAATATTAACCCTAACATAGCTACAATGTAATTATTAATTATATTGTAGCTATCTTAGGGTTTATTTTATAGGTAAGTATTTAGATTTAAATAGGAATATTTTAGTTTATAAATGAATTAGATTAATTTAATATAAATTTAGTTAGGGTTAGATAGAGTTAATATAGTTAATATAAATATTATAGTAACTATATTAACCCTAATATAATTAGGGTTAATATAGTTAATATATATAATGTAATAACTATATTAACTATAATATACTTAGGGTTAATATAGATAATATAGCTGGCGGCGGGGTAGGTAGATTAAATTAGGGGTTAATCATTTTAATAGAGATGGCGGCGGTGTAAGGGGCTTACATTAGGGGTTAATAATATTAATATAGCTGGCGGCGGTATAGGGGGATTAGATTAGGGGTTAATAATTTTTATATAGGTGGCGGCGGTGTAAGGGGTCAGATTAGGGGATAGATAAGGTAGATGGCGGCGGTTTTAGAGGCTCACAGTAGGGGGTTAGTTTATGTAGATGGCGGCGGGGTCCGGGAGCGGCGGTTTAGGGGGTAATAACTTTATTAGGGATTTCGGGGGGGGGGGGATCGCGGTTGACAGGGAGATAGACATTGCGCATGCGTTAGGTGTTAGGTTTATTTTAGCAGATCGCGGTTGACAGGGAGATAGACATTGCGCATGCGTTAGGTGTTAGGTTTATTTTAGCAGCCAGTTTAGGAAGTTACGGGGCTCCAATAGTCAGCGTAAGGCTTCTTACGGCTGCTTTTTGTGGCGAGGTGAAAATGGAGTAAGTTTTCTCCATTTTCGCCACGTAAGTCCTTACGCTGCATATTGGATACCAAACTGCGCTGGTTTGGTATACCTGCCTATGGCCCAAAAAACTACGGGCGACGGCAGAAATATACGCGCGTAACTTCTAGGTTACGCCGTATATAGGATACCAAATCAGCGTAAATATTGGCGTCGCCGGCTTTTGCGGGCGACGCTTTATATCGGATCGACCCCCAGGGTTCCAAAGTAACTAGCGCTAATTTTGAAAAAAAGTGGTTTGGAAATAGCAAAGTGCTACTTGTATTTATTGCCCCATAAATTGCAAAAAAAGCAAAGAACATGTAAACATTGGGTATTTCTAAACTCAGGACAAAATTTAGAAACTATTTAGCATGGGTGTTTTTTGGTGATTGTAGATTTGTAGCAGATTTTGGGGGTCAAAGTTAGAAAAAGTGTGTTTTTTCTCCAACATAGGTGTGTCCGGTCCACGGCGTCATCCTTACTTGTGGGATATTCTCTTCCCCAACAGGAAATGGCAAAGAGCCCAGCAAAGCTGGTCACATGATCCCTCCCAGGCTCCGCCTACCCCAGTCATTCTCTTTGCCGTTGTACAGGCAACATCTCCACGGAGATGGCTTAGAGTTTTTTAGTGTTTAACTGTAGTTTTTATTATTCAATCAAGAGTTTGTTATTTTGAAATAGTGCTGGTATGTACTATTTACTCAGAAACAGAAAAGAGATGAAGATTTCTGTTTGTATGAGGAAAATGATTTTAGCAACCGTAACTAAAATCCATGGCTGTTCCACACAGGACTGTTGAGAGCAATTAACTTCAGTTGGGGGAACAGTGTGCAGTCTCTTGCTGCTTGAGGTATGACACATTCTAACAAGACGATGTAATGCTGGAAGCTGTCATTTTCCCTATGGGATCCGGTAAGCCATGTTTATTACGATCGTAAATAAGGGCTTCACAAGGGCTTATTAAGACTGTAGACTTTTTCTGGGCTAAATCGATTCATTATTAACACATATTTAGCCTTGAGGAATCATTTTATCTGGGTATTTTGATATAATAATATCGGCAGGCACTGTATTAGACACCTTATTCCTTAGGGGCTTTCCCAAAGCATAAGCAGAGCCTCATTTTCGCGCCGGTGTGGCGCACTTGTTTTTGAGAGGCATGGCATGCAGTCGCATGTGAGAGGAGCTTTGATACTTAGAAAAGACTTTCTGAAGGCGTCATTTGGTATCGTATTCCCCTTTGGGCTTGGTTGGGTCTCAGCAAAGCAGATACCAGGGACTGTAAAGGGGTTAAAGTTTAAAACGGCTCCGGTTCCGTTATTTTAAGGGTTAAAGCTTCCAAATTTGGTGTGCAATACTTTTAAGGCTTTAAGACACTGTGGTGAAAATTTGATAAATTTTGAACAATTCCTTCATGTTTTTTCGCAATTGCAGTAATAAAGTGTGTTCAGTTTAAAATTTAAAGTGACAGTAATGGTTTTATTTTAAAACGTTTTTGTACTTTGTTATCAAGTTTATGCCTGTTTAACATGTCTGAACTACCAGATAGACTGTGTTCTGAATGTGGGGAAGCCAGAATTCCTATTCATTTAAATAAATGTGATTTATGTGATAATGACAATGATGCCCAAGATGATTCCTCAAGTGAGGGGAGTAAGCATGGTACTGCATCATTCCCTCCTTCGTCTACACGAGTCTTGCCCACTCAGGAGGCCCCTAGTACATCTAGCGCGCCAATACTCCTTACTATGCAACAATTAACGGCTGTAATGGATAATTCTGTCAAAAACATTTTAGCCAAAATAAACACTTGTCAGCGTAAGCGCGGCTGCTCTGTTTTAGATACTGAAGAGCATGACGACGCTGATATTAATATCTCTGAAGGGCCCCTAACCCAGTCTGATGGGGCCAGGGAGGTTTTGTCTGAGGGAGAAATTACTGATTCAGGGAACATTTCTCAACAGGCTGAACCTGATGTGATTGCATTTAAATTTAAGTTGGAACATCTCCGCATTCTGCTTAAGGAGGTATTATCCACTCTGGATGATTGTGACAAGTTGGTCATCCCAGAGAAACTATGTAAAATGGACAAGTTCCTAGAGGTGCCGGGGCTCCCAGAAGCTTTTCCTATACCCAAGCGGGTGGCGGACATTGTTAATAAAGAATGGGAGAGGCCAGGTATTCCTTTCGTCCCTCCCCCCATATTTAAAAAATTGTTTCCTATGGTCGACCCCAGAAAGGACTTATGGCAGACAGTCCCCAAGGTCGAGGGAGCGGTTTCCACTTTAAACAAACGCACCACTATACCCATAGAGGATAGTTGTGCTTTCAAAGATCCTATGGATAAAAAATTAGAAGGTTTGCTTAAAAAGATGTTTGTTCAGCAGGGTTACCTTCTACAACCAATTTCATGCATTGTCCCTGTCGCTACAGCCGCATGTTTCTGGTTCGATGAGCTGATAAAGGCGGTCGATAGTGATTCTCCTCCTTATGAGGAGATTATGGACAGAATCAATGCTCTCAAATTGGCTAATTCTTTCACCCTCGACGCCACTTTGCAATTGGCTAGGTTAGCGGCTAAGAATTCTGGGTTTGCTATTGTGGCGCGCAGAGCGCTTTGGTTGAAATCTTGGTCGGCTGATGCGTCTTCCAAGAACAAGCTACTTAACATTCCTTTCAAGGGGAAAACGCTGTTTGGCCCTGACTTGAAAGAGATTATCTCTGATATCACTGGGGGTAAGGGCCACGCCCTTCCTCAGGATCGGCCTTTCAAGGCAAAAAATAAACCTAATTTTCGTCCCTTTCGTAGAAACGGACCAGCCCAAGGTGCTACGTCCTCTAAGCAAGAGGGTAATACTTCTCAAGCCAAGCCAGCTTGGAGACCACTGCAAGGCTGGAACAAAGGAAAGCAGGCCAAGAAACCTGCCGCTGCTACCAAGACTGCATGAAATGTTGGCCCCCGATCCGGGACCGGATCTGGTGGGGGGCAGACTCTCTCTCTTCGCTCAGGCTTGGGCAAGAGATGTTCTGGATCCTTGGGCGCTAGAAATAGTCTCCCAAGGTTATCTTCTGGAATTCAAGGGACTTCCCCCAAGGGGGAGGTTCCACAGGTCTCAGTTGTCTTCAGACCACATAAAAAGACAGGCATTCTTACATTGTGTAGAAGACCTGTTAAAAATGGGAGTGATTCATCCTGTTCCATTAAGAGAACAAGGGATGGGGTTCTACTCCAATCTGTTCATAGTTCCCAAAAAAGAGGGAACGTTCAGACCAATCTTAGATCTCAAGATCTTAAACAAGTTTCTCAAGGTTCCATCGTTCAAGATGGAAACCATTCGAACTATTCTTCCTTCCATCCAGGAAGGTCAATTCATGACCACGGTGGATTTAAAGGATGCGTATCTACATATTCCTATCCACAAGGAACATCATCGGTTCCTAAGGTTCGCATTCCTGGACAAACATTACCAGTTCGTGGCGCTTCCTTTCGGATTAGCCACTGCTCCAAGGATTTTCACAAAGGTACTAGGGTCCCTTCTAGCTGTGCTAAGACCAAGGGGCATTGCTGTAGTACCTTACTTGGACGACATTTTGATTCAAGCGTCGTCCCTTCCTCAAGCAAAGGCTCACACGGACATCGTCCTGGCCTTTCTCAGATCTCACGGATGGAAAGTGAACGTGGGAAAGAGTTCTCTATCCCCGTCAACAAGGGTTCCCTTCTTGGGAACAATTATAGACTCCTTAGAAATGAGGATTTTTCTAACAGAGGCCAGAAAAACAAAACTTCTAGACTCTTGTCGGATACTTCATTCCGTTCCTCTTCCTTCCATAGCTCAGTGCATGGAAGTGATCGGGTTGATGGTAGCGGCAATGGACATAGTTCCTTTTGCGCGCATTCATCTAAGACCATTACAACTGTGCATGCTCAGTCAGTGGAATGGGGACTATACAGACTTGTCTCCGAAGATACAGGTAAATCAGAGGACCAGAGACTCACTCCGTTGGTGGCTGTCCCTGGACAACCTGTCACAAGGGATGACATTCCGCAGACCAGAGTGGGTCATTGTCACGACCGACGCCAGTCTGATGGGCTGGGGCGCGGTCTGGGGATCCCTGAAAGCTCAGGGTCTTTGGTCTCGGGAAGAATCTCTTCTACCGATAAATATTCTGGAACTGAGAGCGATATTCAATGCTCTCAAGGCTTGGCCTCAGCTAGCGAGGGCCAAGTTCATACGGTTTCAATCAGACAACATGACAACTGTTGCGTACATCAACCATCAGGGGGGAACAAGGAGTTCCCTAGCGATGGAAGAAGTGACCAAAATCATTCTATGGGCGGAGTCTCACTCCTGCCACCTGTCTGCTATCCACATCCCAGGAGTGGAAAATTGGGAAGCGGATTTTCTGAGTCGTCAGACATTGCATCCGGGGGAGTGGGAACTCCATCCGGAAATCTTTGCCCAAGTCACTCAGCTGTGGGGCATTCCAGACATGGATCTGATGGCCTCTCGTCAGAACTTCAAAGTTCCTTGCTACGGGTCCAGATCCAGGGATCCCAAGGCGGCTCTAGTGGATGCACTAGTAGCACCTTGGACCTTCAAACTAGCTTATGTGTTCCCGCCCTTTCCTCTCATCCCCAGGCTGGTAGCCAGGATCAATCAGGAGAGGGCGTCGGTGATCTTGATAGCTCCTGCGTGGCCACGCAGGACTTGGTATGCAGATCTGGTGAATATGTCATCGGCTCCACCTTGGAAGCTACCTTTGAGACGAGACCTTCTTGTTCAGGGTCCGTTCGAACATCCGAATCTGGTTTCACTCCAGCTGACTGCTTGGAGATTGAACGCTTGATTTTATCGAAGCGAGGGTTCTCAGATTCTGTTATCGATACTCTTGTTCAGGCCAGAAAGCCTGTAACTAGAAAGATTTACCACAAAATTTGGAAAAAATATATCTGTTGGTGTGAATCTAAAGGATTCCCTTGGGACAAGGTTAAGATTCCTAGGATCCTATCCTTCCTTCAAGAAGGATTGGAAAAAGGATTATCTGCAAGTTCCCTGAAGGGACAGATTTCTGCCTTGTCGGTGTTACTTCACAAAAAACTGGCTGCTGTGCCAGATGTTCAAGCTTTTGTTCAGGCTCTGGTTAGAATTAAGCCTGTTTACAAACCTTTGACTCCTCCTTGGAGTCTCAATTTAGTTCTTTCAGTTCTTCAGGGGGTTCCGTTTGAACCCTTGCATTCCGTTGATATTAAATTATTATCTTGGAAAGTTTTGTTTTTAGTTGCAATTTCTTCTGCCAGAAGAGTTTCAGAATTATCTGCTCTGCAGTGTTCTCCTCCTTATCTGGTGTTCCATGCAGATAAGGTGGTTTTACGTACTAAACCTGGTTTTCTTCCAAAAGTTGTTTCTAACAAAAACATTAACCAGGAGATTATCGTACCTTCTCTGTGTCCGAAACCAGTTTCAAAGAAGGAACGTTTGTTGCACAATTTGGATGTTGTTCGCGCTCTAAAATTCTATTTAGATGCTACAAAGGATTTTAGACAAACATCTTCCTTGTTTGTTGTTTATTCCGGTAAAAGGAGAGGTCAAAAAGCAACTTCTACCTCTCTCTCTTTTTGGATTAAAAGCATCATCAGATTGGCTTACGAGACTGCCGGACGGCAGCCTCCCGAAAGAATCACAGCTCATTCCACTAGGGCTGTGGCTTCCACATGGGCCTTCAAGAACGAGGCTTCTGTTGATCAGATATGTAGGGCAGCGACTTGGTCTTCACTGCACACTTTTACCAAATTTTACAAGTTTGATACTTTTGCTTCTTCTGAGGCTATTTTTGGGAGAAAGGTTTTGCAAGCCGTGGTGCCTTCCATTTAGGTGACCTGATTTGCTCCCTCCCTTCATCCGTGTCCTAAAGCTTTGGTATTGGTTCCCACAAGTAAGGATGACGCCGTGGACCGGACACACCTATGTTGGAGAAAACAGAATTTATGTTTACCTGATAAATTACTTTCTCCAACGGTGTGTCCGGGCCACGGCCCGCCCTGGTTTTTTAATCAGGTCTGATAATTTATTTTCTTTAACTACAGTCACCACGGTACCATATGGTTTCTCCTATGCAAATATTCCTCCTTAACGTCGGTCGAATGACTGGGGTAGGCGGAGCCTGGGAGGGATCATGTGACCAGCTTTGCTGGGCTCTTTGCCATTTCCTGTTGGGGAAGAGAATATCCCACAAGTAAGGATGACGCCGTGGACCGGACACACCGTTGGAGAAAGTAATTTATCAGGTAAACATAAATTCTGTTTTTCCATTTTTTCCTCATATTTTATCTTTTTTTTTTTAGTAAATTATAAGATATGATGAAAATAATGGTATCTTTAGAAAGTCCATTTAATGATGAGAAAAACGGTATATAATATGTGTGGGTACAATAATGAGTATATAAACGGTATATAATATGTGTGAGTACAGTAATGAGTATATAAACAGTATATAATATGTGTGGGTACAGTAATGAGTATATAAACTGTATATAATATGTGTGGGTACAATAATGAGTATATAAACGGTATATAATATGTGTGGGTACAGTAATGAGTATATAAACGGTATATAATATGTGTGGGTACAGTAAATGAGTAAGAGGAAAATTACAGCTAAACACAAACACTGCAGAAATGTAAAAATAGCCATTGTCATTAAGGGTAAGAAAATTGAAAAATGGTCCGGTCATTAAGGGGTTAAAGGGAAAGTCTACTTTTTAATTGTTATTGTTTATAAAGATAGATAATGCCTTTATTACCCATTCCCCAGTTTTGCAGAACCAACACAGTTATATTAATATACTTTTTACCTCTGTGATTACCTTGTATCTAAGCCTCTGCAAACTGCTCCTTATCTCAGTTATATTAATATACTTTTTACCTCTGTGATTATCCTGTATCTAAGCCTCTGCAGACTGCCCCTTATTTCAGTTATATTAATATACTTTTTACCTCTGTGATTACCCTGTATCTAAGCCTCTGCAAACTGCCCCTTATCTCAGTTATATTAATATACTTTTTACCTCTGTGATTACCCTGTATCTAAGCCTCTGCAAACTGCCCCTTGCATTTTATGTTATTGTGAATTGCATTAAAGGGACATTTCAGACAAAATTGGAATCCGCATGGATGCATTTAAGTTTTGAATAGCAGCATTTCCGTAATATAGATGTATTAGCAAAAATGCTTGTAATAAATTTATAGCTGTTTCAAAAGTGTATTTAAATATGCACTGTGCACCAGCATTTTTTACACAACACTGGCTCAGAGAGCCTAAGGTGCTTGCACCATTTGGTAATGACCCAATATGTTAATTGCTGACATAATACAAGCCCTACTGATGCTCTGTACAGCTGCAGTATTTAAAATACTGTTGAACTGAGAATATCTAGCTATGCCTCACATGCAGGTGCAGAGAAAAATGCTAACACTAAAACAGTGATACCGTTTACTAGAAGCATTTTTGCCAAAACATTTATATTGCAAATATGTTTCTATTCAAGGATGTAATTCATCTGAGGGCATTTCTATTTTGACTGGAATGTCCCTTTAATACGTGTTTTCATACTTTGATTCCATATTATGCATTGTGAGGATATTTAGTTTTGTCCTGAACAATCACAATCCCCCTTAGATCCATAACACATTAAGGAGAATATCGACTATAAACAAAGATGTAGAAATTCTTATAAATGTTTATTCTGTACAAAATAAATATTTCTCTGTTCCTACAAAACTGTCATCGGCATCACTATAAACTCACTATACACAGGCATACTATAGACTCACTATACACAAGCATACTATAGACTCTCTATACACAAGCACTACTATACACTCTATACACAAGCATACTATGGACTCTATACACATGCACTACTATAGTCTCACTATACACAAGCACTACTATAGTCTCACTATACACAAGCACTACTATAGACTATACACAAGCATACTATGGACTCTACACAAGCACTACTATAGACACACTATACACAAGCATACTATAGACTCTATACACAAGCACTATAGACGCACTATACACAAGCATACTATGGACTCTATACACAAGCACTACTATAGACGCACTATACACAAGCACTACTATAGACGCACTATACACAAGCACTACTATAGACACACTATACACAAGCATACTATAGACTCTATACACAAGCACTACTATAGACGCACTATACACAAGCACTACTATAGACGCACTATACACAAGCACTACTATAGACGCACTATACACAAGCACTACTATAGACTCACTATGCACAAGCATACTATAGACTCACTGTACACAAGCACTACTATAGACTCACTATACACAAGCACTACTGTAGACGCACTATACACTAGCATACTATAGACTCTATACACAAGCATTACTATAGACTCACTGTACACAAGCATTCTATAGACGCACTGTACACAAGCATACTATAGACGCACTGTACACAAGCACTACTATAGACGCACTATGCACAAGCATACTATAGACGCACTGTACACAAGCATACTATAGACGCACTATGCACAAGCATACTATAGACGCACTGTACACAAGCATACTATAGACTCTCTATACACAAGCACTACTATAGACGCACCATGCACAAGCATACTATAGACGCACTGTACACAAGCACTATTATAGACTCACTGTACACAAGCACTACTATAGACTCACTGTAAAATAAATGACAGGGGTAATTGACTACGCCCGGAAAAGAAAACAAGCTCACTATAAAGGGACCTCCTAACAAAGGACCCAGCTAATTACGTGGGAAAAAGTGACAGAGTAGGAGGGCCAAAGGCTAAAGTAATCTATCAGGGCTATACAAGAAACAGATAATGTTGCAGTGGGCCACTTAAAGACAAAAGATACAAAAAATGGTGACCTATCTAACAAACAGATAGTGACCTATCTAACAAATAAATATTGGTAGCAGATATAAAAACAGATATTATTTAATTGTAGCAGATATAAAAAAACAGAAATATTTATACAGTTTACGAAATCTGGCTAAGCAGAAGCAGATAAACCTGTGATAAGTGTGTGCCACCTTAAGGTGCAAATTATGTGCCAGATATAGTGAGTTACAAATAAATAACAGACACTGGCATATATACAATGTACAATAATACAGTCAAGTGGGTACCCAAGTGAATAAACGCCCCCCTTGGGGCAAAAAATGATTCATTGAAAAATGCAAAAATAGTGTACAAAAAGCATCTCTGATGAGTGTTTTTAATAATCCCAGTGACAGTCTGTTCTTAGAACATGTAAGTGAAAGGATCCTGAATATTGTCCTTTAGAATTTCCTGAGATAATATCCTAAAAGGGTGTCCTTAATAGTGCTGCAACAGCCTTGGTGGTGCGGAACAGCTAGGTATAACAACCAGTGGTCACGGGTCCTGAATATGCTCAGCCTATAAAAGTAAAAACAAATGCAAAAACCATAACCAAGGGAATTAACTCGCATAGCATACTATAGACTCACTGTACACAAGCATACTATAGACTCTATACACAAGCATACTATAGACTCACTGTACACAAGCATACTATAGACTAACTCTACACAAGCATACTATAGACTCACTGTACACAAGCATACTATAGACTCACTGTACACAAGCATACTATAGACTCTATACACAAGCATACTATAGACTCTATACACAAGCATACTATAGACTCACTGTACACAAGCATACTATAGACTCACTGTACACAAGCATACTATAGACTAACTCTACACAAGCATACTATAGACTCACTGTACACAAGCATACTATAGACTCACTGTACACAAGCATACTATAGACTAACTCTACACAAGCATACTATAGACTAACTCTACACAAGCATACTATAGACTCTATACACAAGCATATTATAGACTCACTGTACACAAGCATACTATAGACTCTATACACAAGCATACTATAGACTCACTGTACACAAGCATACTATAGACTAACTCTACACAAGCATACTATAGACTAACTCTACACAAGCATACTATAGACTCTATACACAAGCATACTATAGACTCACTGTACACAAGCATACTATAGACTCACTGTACACAAGCATACTATAGACTCTATACACAAGCATACTATAGACTCACTGTACACAAGCATACTATAGACTCTATACACAAGCATACTATAGACTCACTGTACACAAGCATACTATAGACTCACTGTACACAAGCATACTATAGACTAACTCTACACAAGCATACTATAGACTAACTCTACACAAGCATACTATAGACTCTATACACAAGCATATTATAGACTCACTGTACACAAGCATACTATAGACTCTATACACAAGCATACTATAGACTCTATACACAAGCATACTATAGACTCTATACACAAGCATACTATAGACTAACTCTACACAAGCATACTATAGACTAACTCTACACAAGCATACTATAGACTCTATACACAAGCATACTATAGACTCACTGTACACAAGCATACTATAGACTAACTCTACACAAGCATACTATAGACTCTATACACAAGCATACTATAGACTCACTGTACACAAGCATACTATAGACTAACTCTACACAAGCATACTATAGACTAACTCTACACAAGCATACTATAGACTCTATACACAAGCATACTATAGACTCACTGTACACAAGCATACTATAGACTAACTCTACACAAGCATACTATAGACTAACTCTACACAAGCATACTATAGACTCTATACACAAGCATACTATAGACTCACTGTACACAAGCATACTATAGACTCACTGTACACAAGCATACTATAGACTCATTGTACACAAGCATACTATAGACTAACTCTACACAAGCATACTATAGACTAACTCTACACAAGCATACTATAGACTAACTCTACACAAGCATACTATAGACTCTATACACAAGCATATTATAGACTCACTGTACACAAGCATACTATAGACTCACTGTACACAAGCATACTATAGACTCACTGTACACAAGCATACTATAGACTAACTCTACACAAGCATACTATAGACTAACTCTACACAAGCATACTATAGACTAACTCTACACAAGCATACTATAGACTCTATACACAAGCATACTATAGACTCACTGTACACAAGCATACTATAGACTCTCTGTACACAAGCATACTATAGACTCACTGTACACAAGCATATTATAGACTCACTGTACACAAGCATACTATAGACTCTATACACAAGCATACTATAGACTCACTGTACACAAGCATACTATAGACTCTCTGTACACAAGCATACTATAGACGCACTGTACACAAGCATACTATAGACTCACTGTACACAAGCATACTATAGACTAACTCTACACAAGCATACTATAGACTCACTGTACACAAGCATATTATAGACTCACTGTACACAAGCATACTATAGACTCTATACACAAGCATACTATAGACTCACTGTACACAAGCATACTATAGACGCACTGTACACAAGCATACTATAGACTCACTGTACACAAGCATACTATAGACTCACTGTACACAAGCATACTATAGACTCACTGTACACAAGCATACTATAGACTCTATACACAAGCATACTATAGACTCACTGTACACAAGCATACTATAGACTCACTGTACACAAGCATACTATAGACTCACTGTACACAAGCATACTATAGACTCTATACACAAGCATACTATAGACTCACTGTACACAAGCATATTATAGACTCACTGTACACAAGCATACTATAGACTCTATACACAAGCATACTATAGACTCACTGTACACAAGCATACTATAGACGCACTGTACACAAGCATACTATAGACTCACTGTACACAAGCATACTATAGACTCTATACACAAGCATACTATAGACTCACTGTACACAAGCATACTATAGACTCTCTGTACACAAGCATACTATAGACTCACTGTACACAAGCATACTATAGACTCACTGTACACAAGCATACTATAGACTAACTCTACACAAGCATACTATAGACTCACTGTACACAAGCATACTATAGACTCTGTACACAAGCATACTATAGACTCTATACACAAGCATACTATAGACTCACTGTACACAAGCATACTATAGACTCTATACACAAGCATACTATAGACTCTATACACAAGCATACTATAGACTCACTGTACACAAGCATACTATAGACTAACTCTACACAAGCATACTATAGACTCACTGTACACAAGCATACTATAGACTCTGTACACAAGCATACTATAGACTCACTGTACACAAGCATACTATAGACTAACTCTACACAAACATACTATAGACTCACTGTACACAAGCATACTATAGACTCTATACACAAGCACTACTATAGACTATACACAAGCATACTATAGACTCACTGTACACAAGCATACTATAGACTCTATACACAAGCATACTATAGACTCACTATACACAAGCAAACTTAGCTATCAAACTATAAATGGACAAACCAATCACATGTTTATATGTAGAGAAATGTAAAAATAAAGTTACAGTATTGTTTGGTTTGTGGCCTTTATTGGGAAAAGCTGCCTTACTGCTGCTATAGTCTGATGATTCAAATGGGGCTGATATTAATGACAGAGTAAACTGACAAGTCAGACAGAACATGCAGTTTTAAACAATTTTCCTATTTACTTCTATTAACTAATTTGCTTCATTCTCTTGGTATCATTTGGTGAATAGCAAACCTAGGTAGTCACAGGAGCAGCAATTCACTTCTGTCAGCTAGCTGGTGATTGGTGGCTGCACTAATATGCCTCTTGTTATTGGCTCACCCAGTTCCCAGTAGAGCATTGCTGCTCCTTCAAGAAATGATACCAAGACAATTAAGCAAATATCACAGTAGATGTAAATTGGAAATTTCTTTATAATTGGATTCTCTATCCAAATCGTGAAAGAAAGAAAAAATGTTTTTTTATCCCTTTAGGTGCTAGGAACATAATCTCAATAAACATGTAGAAGGGATTTTAACTTGGCGAAGAGAACATTCTAAACACGAGTTATATGATATACTGGTCTTATCAATACAAGTGTAGCATAAAAAAATAGGGAAACCATGCAAGGCACAACTCCATTACCTGCTAGCATACAATTAGATGCATTACTGGTCTTATCAATACAAGTTATATGATATACTGGTCTTATCAATACAAGTGTAGCATAAAAAAATAGGGAAACCATGCAAGGCACAACTCCATTACCTGGTAGCATAAAATTAGACACATTTCACTGATGCATTTTGGTTTTAACAGACACTTTTTTACAATAGACTTGTATTAACAAAATAATGATACTGTCATCACCATATCAACAGCATATGCACATATGCTGTTTATGCCTTATACACAAAGATTTAAACATGGCACCTTTTTAAAGAAAGGGCCCTATTGAATATTGACCCCATTTATTTCATACAAGATGCCACAGTCTCTCTGAGCAGGGTGGTGTCTGATTGCTGGTGCATGGGGTGCACACAGCGTGTGTCAATGAAACACTAATAGCTTCTAAATACATACAAAGAATAATGTGGTTTAGCTTAGAAATTATCGTTTAGACAAAGGGCCAGGTGTACTATTGGCCGTGTGGACAGGGTTCTAAACTTGAATCTGTATGTCCTCTATTTGTATGTACCAAAATTTACCGAGTGTGTACTGCCACCCCCTTCCCGCATGGCAGGGAAGGGCCTGTCAATCACTCCAAGCAAGCGTGCTCAGGGTGATTTCTCTCTGTCGACTCAGAGGTGACGGAGATTGTAAAAAGCAGCGGTTATCACACTACTTAATAAATGGAGCCCTTAAAGGGACAGTCTAGTCAAAATTAAACTTTCATGATTCAGATAGGGCATGCAATTTTAATCAACTTTCCAATTTACTTCTATTATCTAATTTGCTCAATTCTTTAGATATCCTTTGTTGAAGAAATAGCAATGCACATGTGTGAGCCAATCACACAAGGGCTTTCTGTGCAGCAACCAATCAGCAGCTACTGAGCATATCTAGATATGCTTTTCAGCAAGTGATATCAAGAGAATGAAGCAAACTAGATAATAGAAGTAAATTAGAAAGATGTTTAAAATTTGGTTTCATGTCCCTTTAAAGCCTCAAGAACTCCAGGGTTGTCTCATCCACTTGTCTTCTATTTAATGTGTAAATGTTAGCGGCTTCTATGGTCATTACAGAGAATTCACCACTTATAATCCCTATGCGTCATATTGATGAGGGGGCAAAATAACCTGCAGTCCCTGCTGCAGCTCTCCCAGCCCTTATAAATGTCCTGTTTTGCTGAGGACCACCTGACCATGCCCTGATTTGCTTACTATCTGCCCTGCTTCACGCTGTCCTTTCTGGAGGAATCTTTTAAGGTTTGAAGTTTAATAGGGCATATTAGTATAATAAAAAGTTATCATTCTGTACTAAAACGCCACTGAAATACCTATCTTATAACGCCTTTCAGTTACTATAAGAGATGGGACAATAACCAGCTGTATAAGCAAGCTGTATATGGGCAACATGTTTTGCAGTATGTGATTTAACTCTGTCCCTATCCCTATACAGGACATGACCACTATGGGGCCAAAATGTCCTTTAGTAGTATGTGATCTAGCTCTGTCACTTTGAACAGGCTAATTCCCATCCCTATACAGGACCTGACCACTAGGGGGCAAACATATCCTTTAGCAGTATGTGATCTAGCTCTGTCACCTTGAACAGGCTAATTCCCATCCCTATACAGGACATGACCACTAGGGGGCAAACATATCCTTTAGCAGTATGGGATCTATCTTTGTCACTGTGAGCGGGCTAATTCCCATCCCTATACAGGACCTGACCACTAGGGGGCAAGATGTCCTTTAGCAGTATGTGATCTAGCTCTGTCACCTTGAACAGGCTAATTTCCATCCCTATACAGGACATGACCACTAGTGGCATAAATATCCTTTAGCAGTATGGGATCTATCTTTGTCACTGTGAGCGGGCTAATTCCCATCCCTATACAGGACCTGACCACTAGGGGGCAAGATGTCCTTTAGCAGTATGTGATCTAGCTCTGTCAATTTGAACAGGCTAATTCCCATCCCTATACAGGACATGACCACTAGGGGCAAAAATATCCTTTAGCAGTATGGGATCTATCTTTGTCACTGTGAGCGGGCTAATTCCCATCCCTATACAGGACATGACCACTAGGGGGCAAAATGTCCTTTAGCAGTATGGGATTTAGCTTTTTCACACTGAGTGAGCTAAATCCCATTCTCAGAAAGGACAATGTCCTTTAGAGGGATAGAATCTAGTCTCAACCCTAACTTCTTGCAGCAGCATCATTTATGCCCCTCCTTTCTTCCTGCTTGTAATGGAATATACCATATACAAGAAATAGAGGGGAGAGAAAATGAAATCATTTTATATTCCTGAGCAGCAAGTTAGTGCACTATCACTGCAAAAATCCAAAAGTTATCATAATATAGTTTCTTACATTTTTTTAGATTTAGATTACTGGTACCCATTTGCCTTAATAAATAAATTACTGTGCTTGCTGCTCCCCCTATCCAGTGAAAGTGAAGTGTTCCGGTGATCGAGAGAAAGAGCAAGCCGGTGTTTTTAAAACTTTTGACTGCTGCTCTTTAAGGCCGCGTTCAGGCAGCGCTTCCTCCCAGCGCCGGCAAATATTATGATTAATGACGTGTCGCTGTGGATACGTTACGAGTTACGCAGCATGCAGAAAACGCTCCCAATAGTGACGTCCTACATCAACACGCATTGCTATAGCAACCTTCTTTTGCCAGCTTTTTGTTTCAACAGAACAGGTGTCATGTTTTAAATGTTCTTCACTCCAAAGTGGCCAATTTTTTTATTAACTTTAATTACATTCATACTTTTGCTATTTCACAAATAATACTTTATTCCTGATTTAATTTTTTAACTGAACAGTTTAAATAATGAAAGTGTTATCATTCTATTTACTCCAAAGTGGCAGATTTTTTATTTACTTAAATTCCCCCTTTAGTCTTTGTAAACTTTTGTGGTTTAGATAAGACTACTTTATTAATCATTATGATAATAAATTATCATGTTATGTTTCATCCTTTTTTTTAAGTTAACATACTATATTTAAACAATTTTTTAAATGTATTGGCTATTTTTGAAGATGAATCCAGATTTTAGATTTAGCGTATGCATCTGTACATTTAGGAATATTTGGAAAACATTTGCTTCTTCTAAACAATAATAAAAAACAAAACAAAAAAAAGTAGACAATTATCAGCCCAAAGTATAAGATACATAAAATGTGGGCTTTTAAGGGTACGACAGTCTACTCAAAATTAAACTTTAATGAATCTGATAGGGCATGACATTTTAATCAACTTTCCAAATTACTTTGATCATTAAATTCCCTTTGTTCCCTTGGTGGTATTTTTTAAAAAACGAAAACCTAGGTAGGCTCAAACTGATTTAAAAAATTTAGAAAAACCGCCTCTTATCTCTGAACATTTTTAAACTTTTTATAAGTTAGACAGTATTAATTCATGTATGTCATATAGATAAAAATAGTGCTCATTCCCGTGGAGTTATTTAGTATTCTGCATTGATTGGCTTCTCTGGATGTCTCTCTAAAGCACAGAGATAAGGGGGCAGTCTGCATAGGCTTATATACAAGTTAATCACAAAGGTCCAATATATATTAATATAACAGTTTTGGTTATGCAAAACTGGGGAATGGGTAATAAGGGTATTATCTATTTAAAAAAAAAAAAAAATCTGGTGTAGACTGTCCCTATAATCATTTCCGTTAAGACAGCATTCACCAAAACAACAACTAATACACAATAACATTATTAAACCTATGTTAAATGCATTACTAATTAAAATAATCTCTCTCCTTAACATTTTTTTAGGAGCCCTAAAAACGTTATTTATATTAATGGAGAGGAAACCGCAGCATCAGGCAGTAGGAGCATCTAGTTAAAGATCATGTCTACGTGTAGCAAAAAAGCAGCAGTTATTGCTATAATTAGGAGTCTTCAATCATTAGATTCAGAATCAGAAGACGATGATGATTTCTTGCAACTGTTATGTTTACTTCCTGAAAGGGAAATTAAAAAGATAACAAGTGATAAGTTAGAGAAGGGTTTAAATTATGTTGAGGGTGTCGTGCCACGTTACTGTGCAAAGGACTTCCAAGAAAACTTTCGTCTTAGTAGAACAACATTTGAAGTGTTGTTGGGAAAAATGGCACCATTATTGCTTACAGATGATCCTGGTCGTCTCAGTCTATCTATAGAGAAGAGAGTTTTGTGCGGGTTATATATGTTAGCTAACCAAGGATCATTCAGATTGACTGGGAACCTGTTTAATGTATCCAAGAGTACAGCATGGGATATTCTAAATTAATTTACTAATGCACTTCTTCAAATAAATGCAAACGAAAAAGTCATTTCATGGCCAACTTTGCAAGAGGCAAACAAAACAATTGAGTTCTACAATAATAAATATTAATTTCCTGGCATTATCGGTAGCATTGACGGCAAGCACATGTCTATAAAGGCACCAGAAGAAGAAAGTAAATCTTATTTTAATAGAAATAAGTTTTACTCCATTGTCCTACAAGGAGTGTGCAACCACAAACTTCTGTTTATGGACTGCCATTTTGGAGAAGCAGGATCTGTTCATGGTGCTACTGTGTACCGACGGTCAGATGTGTACCCAAGAGTATTGGTATTCCTGAAGGTAGCAACTTACTTGGAGATGCTGCATATCCAATCAACAGCAATCTTTTGACACCAGGTACAAAAAAGAGAGAGAAGTTTGACAGTACCCAGCACTCACAAAACACTATATAGTAACAATATGCATTGAAAACCGGATTGTGTCAAGAACTGGTTATTAAAACGTAACTTTTACTAATGATAGAATAAAAAGGGTGGTAAATAGTACCAAATGTATAACATAAATATGTGAGACATACATTTAAAACTTAGATTAAGAAACAGATCAGGACTGTGTGTGTGAGACTTCAAAAACAGAATTACTTCCCTGGGTAATAGTTCAAATACACCGTAACCCTCAGGGCTCAGAGAATACACGGATTGCTCTAAAGGTAATCTAAAAAGGGGATTGACCCCAACAACATTACCTAATCTGAGCAATACTGGTATCTAGAGCAGGAGAGGAAACGGTTTATAAATGACTGATTAAGGAAGGCAATTGCCACATCAATATGAGCTTAGAAAGGTCCCAGGTAAACACAAATTAGCAAGTCTCATGCACACAGACAATGCCTGATGTACATTTCTCCGCTAGCACGGCTTTCTCAGAGGCTAACCAGAGTCAGGGCCCCAACCCGGTATTTGTATCGTCATTGACCAATAGAAATTGGTTCTAAGCACACACCTCTAGATGCAGCCTATCACAAGAGGCTTAACATAATTGGTTAAAGATTCATCACATGATCGTATCAAGCAGATGTCAGGCTAGTAAACTGTTGAAACAATTTTGTAATCAATAACAGATTTTCATTCACACATTTCAACACACATATAATGAGATTCATCCTTCCTATGTCACACGTAGGAAAATCCTCAATTGATGCATAAATCCTCTCCATGTATGTTGATAGAAAATTTGATTGCGTTTTTCAAAAAACGATCATAAGAGAATGATGTCAACATCCTTCCTATATCACACGAAGGTAAATACTCTATTGATGTAGAAAAATAAATAAATAAAGCCTCTCCATGTATATTGATGGAAAATTAAATTTTAATTGCGTTTTTCAAAAAACGATCATGAGAGAATGATTTTCTCATGATCGTTTTTTGAAAAACGCAATTAAAATTTAAATTTTCTATCAACATACATGGAGAGGATTTATGCATCAATTGAGGATTTTCCTACGTGTGACATAGGAAGGATGAATCTCATTATATGTGTGTTGAAATGTGTGAATGAAAATCTGTTATTGATTACAAAATTGTTTCAACAGTTTACTAGCCTGACATCTGCTTGATACGATCATGTGATGAATCTTTAACCAATTATGTTAAGCCTCTTGTGATAGGCTGCATCTAGAGGTGTGTGCTTAGAACCAATTTCTATTGGTCAATGACGATACAAATACCGGGTTGGGGCCCTGACTCTGGTTAGCCTCTGAGAAAGCCGTGCTAGCGGAGAAATGTACATCAGGCATTGTCTGTGTGCATGAGACTTGCTAATTTGTGTTTACCTGGGACCTTTCTAAGCTCATATTGATGTGGCAATTGCCTTCCTTAATCAGTCATTTATAAACCGTTTCCTCTCCTGCTCTAGATACCAGTATTGCTCAGATTAGGTAATGTTGTTGGGGTCAATC
Organism: Bombina bombina; assembly: GCF_027579735.1. NCBI lineage: Eukaryota > Metazoa > Chordata > Amphibia > Anura > Bombinatoridae > Bombina > Bombina bombina. The sequence continues at coordinate 29,241 of NW_026512190.1, forward strand.
CCCTTTTTAGATTACCTTTAGAGCAATCCGTGTATTCTCTGAGCCCTGAGGGTTACGGTGTATTTGAACTATTACCCAGGGAAGTAATTCTGTTTTTGAAGTCTCACACACACAGTCCTGATCTGTTTCTTAATCTAAGTTTTAAATGTATGTCTCACATATTTATGTTATACATTTGGTACTATTTACCACCCTTTTTATTCTATCATTAGTAAAAGTTACGTTTTAATAACCAGTTCTTGACACAATCCGGGTTTCAATGCATATTGTTACTATATAGTGTTTTGTGAGTGCCTAGTACTGTCAAACTTCTCTCTCTTTTTTGTACCTATATATCTATCAGACAGTCAGCACCCCCCTTCTCCTACACTTCACCAGTGATACTAACTGGTATATAATGAATACTGAATAGATTATATATCTACTATTATTTCAGCATACTATATTATGAAGGGGTTGATATTTGCTTAAACTAACACCGTTGCCACTATTTCCATCTTTTGACACCATACGGAGATTGTGGAAGCATTAGTGTGGAAACATACTTCAACACGAAGCTGAGCAAATGTCGTAGCAGCATAGAGCAAGCTTTTGGTCTCCTCGTTGGACGTTTTCGTTGTTTAAAGCATTTGGATATGTCCCGTCAAAATTTAATGGTGCGACAGATCATGGCTGGATGTGTGTTGCATAACATCTGTATCCTTTATGAGGATAATACTAAGTTCAGTTTGAAATCATCCCTGGAATAGAGGAACAGTAACCTGGTCCAGAACCTGATAATGAAACAGCCAAGAAAATAGGTCAGAAAAAGAGACATAAAATTGCCAATGATATATTTTCACATAGACGTCCAAATAGGTGTTCAGCAGAGTAAGAGTACCTACCAAACTTCTACTGTTAAAATTATTATTACTGTTAATTAGGGAAGCACCCGAATAATTTAAGACAGAGTACAAGTAACAAAATTGTTATTTAAAATTTTTCATTTTTTCGGTATTAATAATATATAGCAGGCATCGAATCAGCCTTATTTTCCATCACCCCACTAAAGTTATGGTGATGCCGACTATTTATTATTACTACTGAGCCAGTTATTTCACTATATTTTCACATTATTTTTTTATTGTATATTTGTACTCGTACAAGTGTTCTTTATCCATAGTGTAGTTTAAATATTTCAAAAGGACAAGTAAGACTGCATGTCAATAATACAGATTTAATATTTGATTTGCATAACATTGATCTATTGATTGTAATATTTCAATGCTATTACAAATATTTGCATTCTAATTTGTATATGTTTTGTGTTATGTTATACATTAATAAATGTTATGAAGGATAACACTAGAATCTTCTTTTTTTAATTATTATTTCACTTGTAATTTTGAAAGTAAATAATATTATCTAGAGACACTTAAAGGGACAGTCAAATGCCGCGTAAGAATATAAATAGGGCATGTAATTTTAAAACACTTTAAAATTGTATTTTCTCAAAAAATTTAACTTTATTCTTTTTTTATTCTTAGGTGAAAGCTAAACCTTGGATGCTCATATGTAAATTTCTTAGACCTCTAAGGCCGCCTGGAATCTGTAATGCATTAGGATAGTTTTTCACCACTAGAGGGCGTTTGTTCATGTGCAAAAGATAAAATTGAGCACATGCACGTGAATTTACCTAGGAGTCAGCACTGATTGGCTAAAATTCAATTTTTTCAAAATAAATTATAAAAGGGGGCATTCGACATAAGCTTTAAAACAAGTTAATTACAGATGTAAAAAGTGTATTAATATAACTTAGTTGGTTATGCACAAATGGGCAATGGGTAATAAAGGGTTATTCTTTATTTGGACATTTTCTTTCTTATTTGAAGTGTAATTATATTTAACATGTCTAAATAAGAAAATAAAAATATTATATACATTGTGTTAGAATTATAACAACAATGTAACCATAGTTGTAAATAATTTTGTGCCAAGGTTCTCACTCACTGATATATATGGATAATTAATTATGATTAAAATGATACGATCAATATATCGTTTATAAATAAATACACAGAAGTTCCAATTTCATCTGCAATAAGTAACTTTTTTAATGAAAAAAAATATTTTTTATTTTTTTATTAATATAACTTATTTAAATAACTGTGGAAAACAAAAAAAACTCTGAGTAAATATCAAACGGGATATTTTGACTATTTCTCAATCAATTTTTCTAATAATAAAAATAACTGCTTCCTCTCCTCTTTCCTTTCCTCCCTTCTGATTCTCAAATCTTCCCGGAATTCTGAAATTACATCACTTATTACTTCAACACTTCTTTTATTTCGGGTTTTGGGGTTGAAAGAGCAGATTTGGAATCGTGAGGTGAGCTACTGGGAGTTGTTATCAAACTGTTTGCGGTCAAAGTAGAAGCAGAAACTTAATTCTGTTTGCTGCTTCGCAAGGTGGTGACCGGTGCGATTTCCGGCATTTTCCCAATTTCCTCCTCCATGGCGTCAAAGAATTCCCAATAGCGTGAATTATTTCCTGACTTTTTATTGTGGTCCTTTACCGATTTGTATGTTTTTTTTCAAGCCACTCCACTTGCTTTTGACTTGTTCGATACGGACCAGAAAGGAATCCTCCCTCAGCCTCTCTGCTATGAGTCTCCAAACCTTAATGAAATAAAATAGATACCATATTTTAATAATGTTGTATACTTAGGCATTGTAGGCACAAATTTTATCTTAAACATTTAATATTTAATTATTTTATTATGCATATAATATACCTTGATTTTGGTCAGGTTCGGAATAATCAAATTTCTCTTTGAATTCAACATAGAACGAAATTAAATCTAAGACCTTATTTCTCGGCCACTGAATTTTTTTTTTCAATTAGTGTTGCTGAAACAGAAAGGATAAAGGGTTAATTTATAGTTGATTATTTTTTTATTATTCTATCAATCAATTAATCTGATACATATGTTACAGAATGTAACCGAGGCATTAATTAAAGAGATAGTATAGTTAAATACATTTTTTATTAAAGTAGTGCATGTAATAAAACAAAGTCAGGATGTACTAATATACTCAATTTGGCTTTGTTCTATTGATATTATTATTTGACAACTAAACCTAGCAACTAACAATAGTTATACCTTGAAGATCTATTCTGAAATCTTTTTTTCAAATATAGGAATATTTTTTTTTTGTAAAAACGATAATAATTTGATAGCAGATTGTTCGTTTAATAGCCTGGATGGATGAGAATGATATCAGTGGTATGGCTACACTCCCATATTTTACCAACAAATACAACAAATCAAATAAGAAGACAACTATCATGTACAGGCAGCTGTAACAAGATAGGGGTCTTCTTATTTGATTAGTTTTTAAATGCCAACATCAGAATTATGTTAACACAACGTAATATACAGTACATTTATATTAATACTGCACTGTGTGCAGCCATCAATGTATGTTACTTACTATCTTGTCCTTCATCAACATTATCGATCATTTCAGGGAACAAATACTCCACTTCTGGCGATCTTGCCAATTCATAGATGTTACATCTGTAGGTAAACATATGATCATAAATTCTGTTTTTAATATTAAAAAAATTATAGTCTGTAATATTAAAATATATGAATTATATACGAGGCTGAAGTTGGCTTATTATTCTGCCATCTTCTTATTTGCTAAAGTTGCCTTCTTATTTAGTTATCTTATTATTGGGCAACTGATTAAAATCATACAAATAAATATTTTTTAACAAGAAATCTCAAATATTTTTTTTTTTTAAATGTAAAAAGTAATCTTGCCATGTGCAACCTGGGTAGTAGTAGACAGCTGCAAGTACCCAAGATGGTGGAAAATAGGTAGAGTGAGGTGTGTTAGAAAGTTGAATGGGGGGGATCAGGGAGTTTGGGGGGTGAATGGGGATCCAACACTAAAGAATTTATATACAATAAAATGATTTTTATCTTATTACTGGAAGACTTTCAGTATGTTTTTAAGATGGTGATAACAATAGTGAGGTGGGGAGGGAAGAGAGCTGTTTGAAATAAAAAATGTAATTTAATATGTAAAATAAAACAACCTTTCTCGTGTTTAAATAAATAATTATTGTTTGGAGTTAGCGAAGGTTTGTTGGAATCCTCCAACATCAATTTCAGGTCGTCCACACAATGAACTACAGTATCTGTTGTGGAGGCTGCCATTTTCCTAAGCTGCTTAGCTCGCTCTGAAAAGTTCCAGCTTTTCCAGCACGCTGTAAGCGCTGGGACTTACGTCAGCAGAGCGCTCAAAAAACGCCCAGCCTCTCACTTGCAGGTGTTAAGAAAATGCTCCAAGCGAGTCCCAGTTTGCTTGGAGCGCTGCCCGAATGCGGCCTGTGATGCTACAAGGACAGGAGCTGAGATTCCTGAACAGGAATTGCTCTTTTTGCTACAGACTTATTTGTTCAACATCAATGCAAACACCCCCCCCCTCCCTTAACCCCTTAACAGCAGCTAAACTCTGGCAATCCTCTATGCTAGGGTGACCAGACGTCCCCAATTTTAGGGGACGGTCCCCAGATTGAGGAGACTGTCCCTGGGAAAATTATGTCCCCGGCTCCTGTTGAACTGTCCCCGGCTCCTGTTGAACTGTCCCCGGCTCCTGTTGTACTGCAGCCAAGCACTGGGAGGAAGTGATCGCCCTGATAACTTCACTTCATCTCAGCGTGTGGCAGGCAGCGTGCAGGTCAGGAGGGAAGAGCTTGTGTATGTGTGTATGTGCATGAGTGTATATTTATGCTTGTGTGTGTGTGTGTTTGTATGTGCATGTGTGTATATTTATGGTTGTGTGTATATGTATCTTTGTGTGTGTGAATATATATGTATGTGCATGTGTGTATATTTATGCTTGTGTGTGTGTTTGTATGTGCATGTGTGTATATTTATGCTTGTGTGTATATTTATGTGTGTATGTGCATGTGTGTATATTTATGCTTGTGTGTGTGTATATGTATGTGTGTATGTGCATGTGTGTATATTTATGCTTGTGTGTGTGTATATGTATGTTTGTATGTGCATGTGTGTATATTTATGCTTGTGTGTGTATGTGCATGTGTGTATATGTATGTTTAAATGTGCATGTGTGTATATTTATGCATGTGTCTGTATGTGCATGTGTGTATATGTATGCTTGTGTGTGTGAATATACAGTATATGTGTATGTATGCTTGTGTGTGTGAGAGAGAAAATGTGAGAAATAATGTATATATATCATACAATCACTCCATAAACCCATACAAAATACACTGCATATATAATTTGAACAAAATATGCTAATAAAATGTTTTTTACCATTTGCCAATTAAAAAAAAAATGTTCCCGGATTTTATTTTAAAAATCTGGTCACCTTACTCTATGCCCCACTGTGTGCTGCAAATCTGACCCTCCAGGAGAAGGTATGGCACGGATCACACTGACATGCAATGATTCCCATCCTCCTAATGTACTGTGTAACTTCTCCTCAGTGATCCCCAGCACAAATGACAGGATACCATATTACATTGCACATTAGTCTGCATGTATGTCCGATTATCAAAGGAGGTGGAAATAAAAATAAACTGTATTTTATCACTTAAAGGGACAGTCAACACCAGAATTTCTGTTGTTTAAAAAGATAGATAATCCCTTTATTACCCATTCCTCAGTTTTGCATAACCAGCACTGTTATATTAATACACTTTTTACTTCTGTGACTAACTGGGGCGCGATCCGATATACGGCGTAGATTGCGGCGCAAGCAAGGGAACCCCCGCCGCCCGTAGTTTCAGCTCGCAACTCGAGCTATACAATATACCCCGCCGGCAATTGCTAATGTGCCGCACTTTAGAAACTGCCGGCACCTACAAAAACTGACTAAAGTATTAAATCTCGTACTGTCTAACACACCTCCCAAACATAGCCCAACACGTCTAACCCTCTATCCGCTATCCCCCCTCACTCTCCTAATAATGTATTAACCCCTAAACCGCTGCTCCCGGACCCCGCCGCACCTAATAAAGTTATTAACCCCCAAACCGCTGCTCCCGGACCCCGCCGCCACCTACATTAACTACCCCCTAATGTGAGCCCCTTACACCGCTGCCACCTACATTAACTACCCCCTAATGTGAGCCCCTTACACCACCGCCACCTACATTAACTACCCCCTAATGTGAGCCCCTTACACCGCTGCCACCTACATTACCTACCCCCTAATGTGAGCTCCTACCCTGCCGCTAGCTATATTAAAATTATTAACCCCTAATCTAATCCCCCTACCCCGCTGCCAGCTATATTAAAATTATTAACCCCTAATTTAATCCCCCTACACCGCCGCCGGCTATATTAAATACATTAACCCCCTAATCTAATCCCCCTAAAGTAATCAGCTCTTTTACCTATAACCTGACCCCCCTACACTGCCGCCACCTATATTAAATATATTAACCCCTAATCTAATCCCCCTACACCGCCGCCACCTATATTAACTATATTAACCCTACCACATACCCCTACTCTAAACCCACCCAAACTCCCCTTAAAAAAACACTAACCCCCAGAAGATCTCCCTACCTTGAGTCATCTTCACCCAGCCGGGCCGAACTCTTCATTCAGATGTGGTCCTCCATTGCGGCGATGTCATCATCCAAGCGGCAAAGAAGAGGTCTTCCATCCTGGCTATGTCTTCATCCAAGCGGCAAAGAAGAGGTCCTCCATCGGGGCGAAGTCTTCCTCCAAGCGGCATCTTCAATCTTCTTTCTTCCGGCTTCTTCTGACCTCCGACACGGAACATCCAGCTGGCCCGACGACTGAACGACGAATGAAGTTTACTTTAAATGACGTCATCCAAGATGGTGTCCCTCGAATTCCGATTGGCTGATAGGATTCTATCAGCCAATCGGAATTAAGGTAAGAAAATCTGATCAGATTGAGCTTGCATTCTATTGGCTGTTCCGATCAGCCAATAGAATGCGAGCTCAATCGGATTGACTGACTTCGCCCCGATGGAGGACCTCTTCTTTGCCGCTTGGATGAAGACATCGCCGGGATGGAAGACCTCTTCTTTGCCGCTTGGATGAAGACATCGCCGGGATGGAGGACCACATCTGGATGAAGAGTTCGGCCCGGCTGGGTGAAGACGACTCAAGGTAGGGAGATCTTCTGGGGGTTAGTGTTAGGTTTTTTTAAGGGGGGGTTTGGGTGGGTTTAGAGTAGGGGTATGTGGGTGGTGGGTTGTAATGTTGGGGGGTGGCATTGTGTTTTTTTTACAGGCAAAAGAGCTGATTACTTTGGGGCATGCCCCGCAAAAAGCCCTTTTAAGGCCTGGTAAAAGAGCTGGTTACTTTTTAATTTAGAATAGGGTAGGGCATTTTTTTTATTTTGGGGGCTTTATTATTTTATTAGGGGGCTTAGAATAGGTGTAATTAGCTTAAAATTCTTGTAATCTTTTTTTATTTTTTGTAATTTAGTGTTTGGTTTTTTTTGTAATTTAGTTTAGTGTATTTAATTGTATTTTAGTTTAGATATTTGTAGTTTATTTAATTTATTGATAGTGTAGGTGTATTTGTAACTTAGGTTAGGATTTATTTTACAGGTAAATTGGTATTTATTTTAACAAGGTAGCTATTAAATAGTTATTAACTATGTAATAGCTATTGTACCTAGTTAAAATAAATACCAAGTTACCTGTAAAATAAATATAAACCCTAAAATAGCTACAATGTAATTATTAATTATATTGTAGCTATCTTAGGGTTTATTTTATAGGTATTTAGATTTAAATAGGAATTATTTAGTTAATATTATTTAGATTTATTTTAATAATAATTAAGTTAGGGGTGTTAGAGTTAGATAGGGTTATTATACTTAATATATATATATACAATATAATAATTATATTAACTATATTAACCCTAATATAATTAGGGTTAATATAGGTGGTGGCGGTGTAGGGGGATTAGATTAGGGGTTAATATATTTAATATAGGTGGCGGCAGTGTAGGGGGGTCAGGTTACAGGTAAAAGAGCTGATTACTTTAGGGGGATTAGATTAGGGGTTAATGCATTTAATATAGCTGGTGGCGGTGTAGGGGGATTAAATTAGGGGTTAATAATTTTAATATAGCTGGCGGCAGGGTAGGGGCTCACATTAGGGGGTAGGTAATGTAGCTGGCGGTGGGGTAGGGGCTCACATTAGGGGGTAGGTAATGTAGATGGCGGCCGTGTAAGGGGCTCACATTAGGGGGTAGGTAATGTAGATGGCGGCTGTGTAGGGGCTCACATTATTGGGTAGGTAATGTAGATGGCGGCGGTGTAAGGGGCTCAAATTAGGGGGTAGGTAATGTAGATGGCATCGGGGTAGGGGCTCACATTAGGGGGTAGGTAATGTAGATGGCGGCGGTGTAGGGGCTCACATTAGGGGGTTATACATTTAATGTAGGTGGCGGCGGGTCCGGGAGCGGCGGTTTAGGGGTTAAATACTTCATTAGGGATTGCGGCGGGGGATCGCGGTTGACAGGTAGATAGACATTGCGCATGCGTTAGGTGTTAGGTTTTATTTTGCAGGCAGTTTAGGGAGTTATGGGGCTCCAATACACAGCGTAAGGCTTACTACGCCTGCAATTTGTGGCGAGGTGAAAATGGAGTAAGATTTCTCCATTTTCGCCATGTAAGTCCTTACGCTGTATATTGGATACCAAACTGCGCTGGTTTGGTATACCTGTCTATGGGCCAAAAAACTACGGCCGAAGGCAGAAATATACGAGCGTAACTTCTATGTTACGCCGTATATGTGATACCAAACCAGCGCAAAATTTGGCGTCGCCGGCTTTTGCGGGCTACGATTTATATCGGATCGAGGCCCTGGTATCTAAGCATCTTCTGACCGTCCCTTATTACATGACTTTTAGTTATTATCTATTGACTTGCATTTTAGCCAATTAGTGCAGTGTCTGCCACTAGCCACGGGCGTGATTACAATGTTATCTATGTGACTGACATGAACTAGCTCTCCCCTGCTGTGAAAAGCTAATAAAAAAGAGGCGGCCTTCAAGGGCTTAAAAATTATCATATGAGCCTTCCTAGGTTTGCTTTCAACTAGAATACCAAGAGAACAAAGCAAAATTGTTGATAAAAGTAAATTGGAATGTTGTTTAAAATTACATGCCCTATTTGAAAAATGAAAGGGTTTTTTGGACTTCACTGTCCCTTTAATACTTATGATATTACATTTTTATTACATTGAGCAATGAACATCAATAGTTTTTAAGTTTTAACTACAGGGCTAACAAGGGAAATATTACATTGCACGTTTTGCTGAGTTTTTACCTTACTGCCGATGAAATGCTTCCGTGTTTGGGAGGCCACATAACCTGTTCCTGACTGTCTAAAATTCCAGATTTCAGAATAATTCTGAACTGGCAATTTCAACTTGTTTGGGGATCGCTCTTACTGGAGGAGGGATAGCAGCTACATTGCCTCTGTCCAGTCCGATTTGCATTTGAGTAAAAGTTAAAAATAAAAAAACATACCAGTCACACACAGTGACCCGACAGCTGTGTCCTAGTAGTAAGAAGTAACCCTGTTGTTGAGTGAGTGACTTATCCCCAGATCTTCGTTTTCTTTGCTGCCTGCTGGTCCTGCTCCTTCCCGCGCTCTCTAGCTCGACCTGCACAGCGCCTGGCTGGCTCCTCCCTCTCCAGTCTCCGGTCTGTTCCTTGTGCTGTGTAGGAACGTGACCGGCTGGCTGGAACTGGAGGAGTCTAGCATAGCAAATAGCAGCATGGGGTTAATTGGAGCCGAGTGGCGCCGCATGTAGGGGAGGCGCGCTGTGCATATTATTACTACTCACTCAGTCAGTCATTCTCAAAATAAAAAACACCGGCCCAAACACTCAGTAAAATAAATAAAAATCTATATATAAATCAGTTCACAAACTTCAAAAAAGCACCAGGGCTGGCTTGCGGGGGGCAGACGGGGGGGGCAAATAATAACCTAGGGTGGGCAAATGCCCCTCTGTAGCGATGCCACTGGTGTTGTCTAATAGTATCTGGAATATTGGGAACATTCACAGTAATTCATGTGTCAGTCTATTTCATTTGGTTTGGTTTTTGCCACTTCACTCACCCTGCAGATTAAAGGGATACAAAACCCACATTTTTGTCTCATGGTTCAGATAGAGCATGCAATTTTAAGCAACTTTCTATTTGACCCCTATTATCAACTTTTCTTCTTTCTCTTGCTATCTTTCTTTGAAAAGCAGTAATCTAAGCTTACGAGCCGGGCCCATTTTTAGTTCAGCACCCTGGATAGCACTTGCTGATTAGTGGCTGCATTTAGCCACCAATAAGCAGTGTAACCCAGGTTCTGAACCAAAAATTAGCCCAGCTCCTAAGCTTTACATACCTGCTTTTCAAAGAAAGATAGCAATAGAATGAAGAAAAGTTGATAATATAAGTACATTAGAAAGTTGCTTAAAATTGCTGCACTAATCTGAATCATTAAAGAAAAAAATGTGTGATTTTGTATCTCCCTTTTACTGCATGTACAGACTGATTTGAATATTGCATAGTGTTTAATGTGCTTCATGTGCAGGGCAAGCGTGTGAATAACAGCAATGTTAATGTCATTATACTACTATTTGTTCCACTATTTATAACATTGTATTCTGCATTATACATTAAAGGACAGTCTACCCTAGAATCACAGGGGATGAACTCACTACATTTTCTAAGAAAAAAAGGGCGGTACCTGGAAGTCTCAGAGAGATGAGAGATGCCTTCCTTACGGCTAGATTTAGAGTTTTGTCGGTAACGACCCGCGTAGCTAACGCTGGCTTTTTTCTGGCCGCACCTTTAAAATAACTCTGGTATTGAGAGTCCACAGAATGGCTGCGTTAGGCTCCAAAAAAGGAGCGTAGAGCATATTTAACGCTACTGCAACTCTCGATACCAGAGTTGCTTACGGACGCGGCCAGCCTCAAAAACGTGCTCGTGCACGATTCCCCCATAGGAAACAATGGGGCTGTTTGAGCTGAAAAAAAACCTAACACCTGCAAAAAAGCCGCGTTCAGCTCCTAACGCAGCCCCATTGTTTCCTATGGGGAAACACTTCCTACGTCTGCACCTAACACTCTAACATGTACCCCGAGTCTAAACACCCCTAACCTTACACTTATTAACCCCTATTCTGCCGCCCCCGCTATCGCTGACCCCTGCATATTATTATTAACCCCTAATCTGCCACTCCGTAAACCGTCGCTACTTACATTATCCCTATGTACCCCTAATCTGCTGCCCCTAACACCGCCGACCCCTATATTATATTTATTAACCCCTAATCTGCCCCCCACAACGTCGCCTCCACCTGCCTACACTTATTAACCCCTAATCTGCCGACCGGACCTCACCGCTATTATAATAAAGTTATTAACCCCTAATCCGCCTCACTAACCCTATAATAAATAGTATTAACCCCTAATCTGCCCTCCCTAACATCGCCGACACCTAACTTCAATTATTAACCCCTAATCTGCCGACTGGAGCTCACCGCTATTCTAATAAATGTATTAACCCCTAAAGCTAAGTCTAACCCTAACACTAACACCCCCCTAAGTTAAATATCATTTTAATCTAACTAAATTAACTCTTATTAAATAAATTATTCCTATTTAAAGCTAAATACTTACCTGTAAAATAAATCCTAATATAGCTACAATATAAATTATTTTTATATTATAGCTATTTTAGGATTAATATTTATTTTACAGGTAACTTTGTATTTATTTTAACCAGGTACAATAGCTATTAAATAGTTAAGAACTATTTAATAGCTAAAATAGTTAAAATAATTACAAATTTACCTGTAAAATAAATCCTAACCTAAGTTACAATTAAACCTAACACTACACTATCAATAAATTAATTAAATAAAATACATATAATTATCTACAATTAAACCTAACACTACACTATCAATAAATAAATTAAATACAATTCCTACATATAAATACAATGAAATAAACTAACTAAAGTACAAAAAATAAAAAAGAACTAAGTTACAAAAAATAAAAAAAGATTTACAAACATTAGAAATATATTACAACAATTTTAAACTAATTACACCTACTCTAAGCCCCCTAATAAAATAACAAAGCCCCCCAAAATAAAAAAATGCCCTACCCTATTCTAAATTACTAAAGTTCAAAGCTCTTTTACCTTACCAGCCCTGAACAGGGCCCTTTGCGGGGCATGCCCCAAGAAGTTCAGCTCTTTTGCCTGTAAAAAAAAACATACAATACCCCCCCCAACATTACAACCCACCACCCACATACCCCTAATCTAACCCAAACCCCCCTTAAATAAACCTAACACTAAGCCCCTGAAGATCTCCCTACCTTGAGTCGTCTTCACCCAGCCGAGCCAAATTCTTCATCCAAGCGGAGCAAGAAGAGGTCCTCCATCCGGTAGAAGTCTTCATCCAAGCGGGGCAGAAGAGGTCTTCCATCCGATTGAAGTCTTCATCCAAGAGGCATCTTCTATCGTCATCCATCCGGAGCGGAGCGGCAGCATCCTGAAGACCTCCGACGCGGAACATCCATCCTGGCCGACGACTGAACGACGAATGACGGTTCCTTTAAATGACGTCATCCAAGATGGCGTCCCTCGAATTCCGATTGGCTGATAGGATTCTATCAGCCAATCGGAATTAAGGTAGGAATATTCTGATTGGCTGATGGAATCAGCCAATCAGAATCAAGTTCAATCCGATTGGCTGATCCAATCAGCCAATCAGATTGAGCTTGCATTCTATTGGCTGTTCAGATCAGCCAATAGAATGCAAGCTCAATCTGATTGGCTGATTGGATCAGCCAATCGGATTGAACTTGATTCTGATTGGCTGATTCCATCAGCCAATCAGAATATTCCTACCTTAATTCCGATTGGCTGATAGAATCCTATCAGCCAATCGGAATTCGAGGGACGCCATCTTGGATGACGTCATTTAAAGGAACCGTCATTCGTCATTCAGTCGTCGGCCAGGATGGATGTTCCGCGTCGGAGGTCTTCAGGATGCTGCCGCTCCGCTCCGGATGGATGACGATAGAAGATGCCTCTTGGATGAAGACTTCAATCGGATGGAAGACCTCTTCTGCCCCGCTTGGATGAAGACTTCTACCGGATGGAGGACCTCTTCTTGCTCCGCTTGGATGAAGAATTTGGCTCAGCTGGGTGAAGACGACTCAAGGTAGGGAGATCTTCAGGGGCTTAGTGTTAGGTTTATTTAAGGGGGGTTTGGGTTAGATTAGGGGTATGTGGGTGGTGGGTTGTAATGTTGGGGGGGGGGGGTATTGTATGTTTTTTTTTACAGGCAAAAGAGCTGAACTTCTTGGGGCATGCCCCGCAAAGGGCCCTGTTCAGGGCTGGTAAGGTAAAAGAGCTTTGAACTTTAGTAATTTAGAATAGGGTAGGGCATTTTTTTATTTTGGGGGGCTTTGTTATTTTATTAGGGGGCTTAGAGTAGGTGTAATTAGTTTAAAATTGTTGTAATATATTTCTAATGTTTGTAAATTTTTTTTATTTTTTGTAACTTAGTTCTTTTTTATTTTTTGTACTTTAGTTAGTTTATTTCATTGTATTTATTTGTAGGAATTGTATTTAATTTATTTATTGATAGTGTAGTGTTAGGTTTAATTGTAGATACTTATAGGTATTTTAATTAATTAATTTATTGATAGTGTAGTGTTAGGTTTAATTGTAACTTAGGTTAGGATTTATTTTACAGGTAAATGTGTAATTATTTTAACAATTTTAGCTATTAAATAGTTCTTAACTATTTAATAGCTATTGTACCTGGTTAAAATAAATACAAAGTTACCTGTAAAATAAATATTAATCCTAAAATAGCTATAATATAAAAATAATTTATATTGTAGCTATATTGGGATTTATTTTACAGGTAAGTATTTAGCTTTAAATAGGAATAATTTATTTAATAAGAGTTAATTAATTTCGTTAGATTAAAATGATATTTAACTTAGGGGGGTGTTAGTGTTAGGGTTAGACTTAGCTTTAGGGGTTAATACATTTATTAGAATAGCGGTGAGCTCCAGTCGGCAGATTAGGGGTTAATAATTGAAGTTAGGTGTCGGCGATGTTAGGGAGGGCAGATTAGGGGTTAATACTATTTATTATAGGGTTAGTGAGGCAGATTAGGGGTTAATAACTTTATTATAGTAGCGGTGCGGTCCGCTCGGCAGATTAGGGGTTAATAAGTGTAGGCAGGTGGAGGCGACGTTGAGGGGGGCAGATTAGGGGTTAATAAATATAATATAGGGGTCGGCGGTGTTAGGGGCAGCAGATTAGGGGTACATAAGTATAACGTAGGTGGCGGTCGGCAGATTAGGGGTTAAAAAAATTTAATCGAGTGGCGGCGATGTGGGGGGACCTCGGTTTAGGGGTACATAAGTAGTTTATGGGTGTTAGTGTACTTTAGGGCACAGTAGTTAAGAGCTTTATGAACCGGCGTTAGCCCAGAAAGCTCTTAACTACTGACTTTTTTCTGCGGCAGGAGTTTTGTCGTTAGATTTCTAACGCTCACTTCAGACACGACTCTAAATACCGGAGTTAGAAAGATCCCATTGAAAAGATAGGATACGCAATTTACGTAAGGGGATCTGCGGTATGGAAAAGTCGCGGCTGAAAAGTGAGCGTTAGACCCTTTTTTGAATGACTCCAAATAACGGCGGTAGCCTAAAACCAGCGTTAGGAGCCTCTAACGCTGGTTTTCACGGCTACCGCCAAACTCCAAATCTAGGCCTTAGAAATTAGTGAAGCTTTTTGGGATAAAAAATTTCACATAGGAGAGAGAAGGTAACTGGAGAACCCCTGTATTATTTTTAAATCGATATTACTATATATATATCTGTATGTATCTATACCTATATTTAATCATATAAATAGGTATAGATAGATATTTTACCAACAATATCATCAGATATATATAGAAATATGTATTTAAGAATAAATAGAACATATTCTGCTATGTGAAGAACATTGGAATGTGAAATATTCATATAAGCGTACTTGGTTAAACGCGATCAGGTTTTCATGCTCCATTAAAGTCTACGGGGAAATATGTTAACGCGTTTGGATTTTTTTTACACCAGTTTAACGTTCGTGCGAAAACTTTTTAGTTTCAACTTGTAATACGCACGCTAATCAACACGCAAAAAGCTTACTTCTAGCAAAGTTAACTCGTGAGCATGAATGCTAATTTGTAATCTAGCCCTGTATGATTAGTTCTGATTTGCTTTTATGCATGTGCACCTCATCTTAGCACTGCTAGAGCTGGCTGTGTATTTAAGTGTCCAGCACCCAATGCCTATGCAAGTATGCCTTCAGTAATAAACTGTGTATAATGAGCCTCACAACAAAGAGTGTAAATTGTGTATTTTGCTTCTTCATATCGCCGAAAAGATTAATATGACAGCAAAGTTGTGCAACTGGCAGTTTCCACTCAGGACCAGCAGTGTTTCATGAGACCTGAGCGGTACTTCTGTGTTTAACCCCTTTGTGAGGTTAAAGTAGTGCAGGGTCGAAAGTCTTAAAATTGTATTTTCTAATTTGAGCATGTAAATTTTCAAATATTTTGGCCCTTTAAATTGCAAGTGTTACTGTCATATGTAGGTTATATATGGTAAAGTGTTTTTTTTTATTGCTCGCTTTCTCATATGTGTAGGATGTTTTCACTGTTTTAAAGAGATAGAAACATAGAAACATAGATATTGACGGCAGATAAGAGCCATAGGCCCAGCAAGTCTGCCCCACCTTACCTAACAGTATAAACTTATCTAGTTCGTAGGATAGCCCTATGCTTGTCCCATGCATTTTTAAAGTCCCCCACAGTGTTTGTTGCTACTACCTCTTGAGGAAGTTTATTCCATAAATCAATCACTCTTTCTGTAAAGAAGTGCTTCCTCAAATTACTCCTGAATCTACTACCCTTTAGCTTGAGCTCATGACCCCTTGTTCTTGAATTTTCCATTTTATGTAAAATACCCACAGCCTCAGTTTTACTAAACCCTTTAATGTACTTGAAAGTTGCTATCATATCACCTCTTTCCCTTCTCTCCTCTAAGCTATACATATTTAGGTCATTGAGCCTATCCTGGTAAGTTTTATTTTTTAGACCATGTACCATTTTGGTAGCCCTCCTTTGCACAGATTCAAGTTTGTTAATATCCTTCTGAAGATATGGCCTCCAGAACTGCACACAATACTCAAGATGAGGCCTAACTAATGATCTATAAAGTGGCATAAGAACCTTACTATTTCTGCTGCAAATACCTCTACCAATACATCCAAGCATTCTGCTAGCCTTACTCGCTGCCTTACTACATTGTTTACTAAGTTTTAAATCATCTGAAATAATAATTCCCAAGTCCTGTTCCTCGTCTGTAACAGTCAGTAAAGTGTCATTGAGTCTGTAATTAACATTTGGATTTTTCTTCCCTAAATGCATTATTTTACACTTTGCTGTGTTAAACTTTAGATCCCAGTCGTTTGTCCAATCCTCCAATTGTTGTATATCACTTCTCATTTTGTCTACCCCCCCTGGAACATCCACTCTGTTGCAAATTTTTGTATCATCTGCAAAGAGACATACTTTCCCCTGTAGCCCTTTGCTGATATCGCAGATAAATATGTTAAACAAAACAGGCCCCAGAACTGACCCCTGAGGAACACCACTAGTAACAGCCCCCTCTGCTGAATGAACTCCATTTACTAAGACACTTTGTTTTCTGTCCTTAAGCCAGCATTCCACCCAGTTCACAATTTTTGAATCTAGACCAAGGAGATATAGTTTGTGAATAAGTTTATTGTGTGGGACGGTGTCAAATGCTTTGCTGAAATCTAGATATGCTACATCAACTGCTCCTCCCTTGTCTAATACTTTTGTTACATAATCAAAGAAGTCAATTAGATTAGTCTGACATGATCTCCCTGAAGTAAAACCATGCTGATTTTGGTCCTCTAAATTGTTTGTCTTTATGTAAGTCATAATTCTTTCCTTTAAGAGGCTTTCCATTAATTTCCCTACTACTGAAGTTAAACTAACTGGCCTGTAGTTGCCAGATTCTTCTCTACTGCCCTTTTTATGAAGAGGTATTACATTTGCTATTCTCCAATCATCTGGGACAGCTCCTGTTAATAGTGACTGATTAAACAGATCAGTTAATGGGACAGTTAGCACTGAACGAAGTTCTTTTAAAACCCTTGGATGAATATTATCAGGACCCACTGCCTTTGTAACATTTATTTTTGATAATGCTAACAAAACCTCATCCTCTGTAAAAAGATTACTGTTAAGCTTGTTTCTATTTTGCATAGCATCCCTTAATGTAGACATTGTATCTTCACAATCTTTAGTGAAAACAGAACAGAAGTAATCATTGAGACAGTCTGCAATCTGCTTATCTCCTTCTATTATTCTACCATCAACTGATTTCAATTTTACTATTCCTACCTTATTTTTTCTTCTTTCACTGATATATCTAAAGAATGTTTTGTCCCCATGTTTTACTGACTGTGCTATCTTCTCTTCTGCATCAGCTTTAACCTTCCTAATTAACTGCTTAGTCTTTTTTTGTTGGAGTCTCCATATTTTCATATCATCATCTGCTTGTGTGTGTCTGTAATTTTTATAAGCTATCTTTTTTGTCTTTACAGCATGTGCTACTTCTTTGGAAAACCAAATTGGTTTCCGCTTTCTTTTACTTTTACAGACATGTCTAATACAGTGTGCGGTTGCATCTAAAATGGCACCTTTCACAAATTCCCACTGTTCTTGAACCCCTGTAATAAGATTTTTCCCCTTTAAATAGTTTTTTAGGTATTCTCCCATTAATGAAAAATCTGCCGTCCTAAAGTCTAAAACTTTTGTTTTAGTCTGGGTGTACAGTTCCTGAACATGAATACTAAACCAAACAGATTGATGATCACTGGATCCTAAGTTCTCACCTACAGACACATCTGAAACTGTATCACTGTTTGTAAGTATTAGATCTAATATAGCTTCCTTACGAGTTGGTTCCTTGACTAATTGTTCAAGTGATTCCCCTAGCAGAGATTCAAGAATATACCTGCTTCTAGCCGATCTAGCAGAAGGAATCTTCCAGTCTATATCTGGCAAATTAAAGTCCCCCAGTACTATAACCTTACCCTTCATGGTCATTTTGGTTATTTCATCTAATAACAGATTGTCCAGTTTTTCATCCTGCAATGGAGGCCTATATACAACCCCTATTCTAAAAACATTTTTATCTCCAATTTCCAAAGTCACCCAAATACTTTCCACCTCATCATTTGTTCCTACAATTTCAGTAACCTTTATATTTTCATTTACATACAAAGCAACTCCTCCACCTTTCTTTCCTACTCTGTTCTTTTTAAATAACCTGTATCCAGGTATGACTATGTCCCAGTCATGCAAATCATTGTACCATGTTTCTGTTATAGCTACTAAATCCAAGTTGTCCCTAGTCATTATTGAAATGAGTTCAGGTAATTTATTTCCTAAGCTGCGAGCATTTGTGCTCATGGCACAAAGAATTTTTCCACTAGAATTTCTAGAATTGTTACTTGGACTAACAGTTTTGGCATGCTGTGGGGGGCAGGTGGATATATTAATGCTACCCCCCTTTATTAGTTTAAATGATTTCTAATAAAGTATTTGAACTCCTCTCCCAGATACTCTGTTCCTTTAGCATCCAAACGCAAGCCATCTCTCCTAAATAACCTAGTATCTTTCCAAACAGAGCTATAATGGCCAATAAAACTTTAAGTGTCCCTTAAAGGGATACTGAACCCAAATTTTGTTTTCATGAGTCAGATAGAGCGTGCACTTGTATGCAACTTTCTAATTTACTAGTGTTGTCAATTTGTCTTCATTCTTTTGGTATCTTTATTTGAAAAGGAAGGCAGTAAGCTTACGAGCTGGCCCATTTTTGGTTCCGCACCCTGGGTAGCGCTTGCTGATTGGTGGCTAAATGTAGACACGAATCAGCAAGCGCTACCCAGTAGGCTAAACCAAAATTGGGCCAGCTCGTAAGCTTACATTCCTGCTTTTTCAAATAAGGATACAAAAAGAACGAAGAAAATTTGATAATAGGAGTCAATTAGAAAGATGGTCGGTCAGAATTCTTTAAGATACTTATAGAAGAAATTACTCCTACTCTCACTCTACTCTTAAATAGATTCTAGTCGGGAGACCTCAAACCCCTAGATGACTTTAATGAATCAACAATCATTGGTATCCCCAAACCTGGGAAAGACCCTAATATAATTGATTCTTATAGACAAATTTCACTCTTAAACATTGACTATAAGATTATAACAAGTATTTTGGCAAAGAGATTTCAGGCTTCCCTAGATACAATTATTCATTCTGATCAAACAGGGTTCATGAAAGGACGGTTGTCTAATATTAATTTAAGAAAGGTTTTCCTAACTATTTCAGATCATTGGTATAATAAGAAATATAATAAGAGAGAAAATTAAGAAGATTTATCTATAATATCGTTATATGCTTGCAGGGCGTTCGACTCACTCACATGGGACCATCTTCTCACTTCCCTTAACAAGTTTGGATATTTGGGTAATTGCTATAATATGATTAAGAGGTTATATAGGAAGTCTAAAACCCCATATTTTTTCGTTATTACGGGGTACAAGACAAGGATGCCCCCTTTCCCCCCTAATTTTTAACATTGCACTAGAACCCCTTTTGATTGCACTAAGGAAAGACATACAGGGAATAGAATTAAAGAAAAAGGTTATTAAATCAGCAGTATATGCCAATGATTTATTAGTTTTTTCCAGGAACTCAAAGGTAAATTTTAATCGTATTTGTCATATTATAGAGATATTTGGATCATTCTCAGGCTATAAAATTAATAAGAGTAAATCAGAAGTATTATGTATTCAGAAAAAACGAGATTCTGAAATTAAGATATTTAAGGAAGTTAAACACTTGTTAATTTATTTAGGAATTAAAATTTCAATTAATCCGGAAGAGTGGTATATACTGATTGTGGGTAATGGGGTTAAACAATTTTGTGAAACTCTTAAACGATGGGAATCTCTCCCTCTTTCTCTCTACGGCAAAATAAACCTACTTAAGATGATTGCATTACCCAGGCTGTTATATGTATTTCAAAATATACCCTTGTAGATTAAAAAAACAGAAGTTAAGAAGATTAACACTGCTATTAAAAATTATATATGGGTTCATAAGAAACCAAGATTTGGTTACAAAAAAATTGTCTTTAGAAGGAAATATTTAGGGATGGCTCTCCCTAACATAGAAATTTACAATTTAGTGGCAGTGGCGAAAATTGCTCTAGACTGGATGTTGGAGAGTAATCATTTTACTTTAGGAGAAATTGAAACTCAGTTAGTCAAACCCTTGTTTTTAAAACATATTGTACATCAAAAGATGAAGGACCTACCAATTTATATTAAAAGAGTAGAATTCCTTAAAGACACAATCGTGGCATGGCATAGGACGTGTAAATACTTTAAAACTAATTTTGCTGCATCTCAATTTTTATCTATTCAGGGTAATTATGAATTTAAACCAGGGCTCTCCTCTAAAATATTCTCACAATGGAGAGATAACGGACTAGTTAATGTAGCCCAAATGATGAATCAGGATCAGGATACATTTAAAATAATAGACTTTGAATTGGTTAAAAATACATTTTCATTGCCAAATGAACATTATTTTTCGTACTTGCAAGTCAGGCAGTACTGCCTGAAACTCTTAAAGCTATGTGGGGGTATATGGGATTCCTCAAAACTGACATCAGTAATAATAACCTTTAAGATGGGCAATTATTCAATTTCATTACTATATAATCTGGTGAATAATGTAGATTATAAAAATTATCTTGATAGGGCGATTGTAAAGTGGAGAGATTTGTACTTTGATGCTTTTAATGAGCAAACGGTATTAAAAAGCATGGAGGGAGTAGAGGAGGCATCACTGTCGACACTCATACGAGAACAACATATTAAAGGGACAGTCTACACCAGAATTTGTATTGTTTTAAAAGATAGATAATCCCTTTATTACCCATTCCCCAGTTTTGCATAACCAACGCAGTTATATTAATATACTTTTTACCTCTGTGATTATCTTGTATCTAAACCTCTGCAAACTGCCCCTTTATTTCAGTTCTTTTGACAGACTTGCAGTTTAGCCAATCAGTGCCTGCTCCCAGATAACTTCACGTGCACAAGCACAGTGTTATCTATATGAAATATGTGAACTAACACCCTCTAGTGGTAAAAAACTGTTAAAATGCATTCTGAAAAGAGGTGGCCTTCAGGTCTAAGAAATTAGCATATGAACCTCCTAGTTTAAGCTTTCAACTAAGAATACCAAGAGAACAAAGCAAAATTGGTGATAAAAGTAAATTGGAAAATTGTTTAAAATTACATGCTCTATCTGAATCATGAAAGTTTATTTTGGCCTAGACTGTCCCTTTAAGATTATATGGATGGCATATATTATGCCAGAAAAAAAATCCAAATGGGGAACCAATGGGGACGGGACTTTTTATTGGAAATGTAGACAAAAAAAGAGCAAATCTTTTACACTGTCTTTAATCATGTCCAAAGATACAAAAATTCTGGGGAATGGTAAACTACTGGCTTAATAATATTCTTAATATTCAAATTAACCTACAAGGTGAACAGATTATTTTTTTTTTAATTATGGTACAAATTATCGACAAGAAAGAAAATTTCTGGCTATGGTAATTTTAATGGGAAGGAATCTTATTTTGAGGGGGTGGAAGAATAGGAATGCGCCATTGTTTAAGGGTTTTAAACAGGCCATATATAAGCAATTTCTTATAGAGCAATATGATATCTGGTTTAAACTGGAGGATAATATTGAAAAGTTCTTTGAAAAATGGATAAAAACTCTAGACTTAGAGGAACAAAAAATATTGATCAAAACATTTGAAAACACAATATATATGGAAAATTGCAGACTAAGGGGAGAATGGCTTTTCACTCCCGTTAGGAAGTGAGGGGGAGAGAGAGGGGAAATTTCTATTTATTTATTTTAAAAAAAAATTCTGCTTGGTTGTTTTGCATAAAGTAACACAAAAAAATTACCTAGAAATGGCGGAAGAGTACAACATAGTAACACTTTTTATTAAAGATTGATAGTATGATTATATGATATTTTATTTTTTGTATCTATATTAAAGGGACACTGAACCCAAATTTTTTCTTTCGTGATTCAGTCAGAACATGCAATTTTAAGCAACTTTCTAATTTACTCCTATTAGCAATTGTTCTTTGTTCTCTTTCTATCTTTATTTGAAAAAGAAGGCATCTAAGCTAAGGAGCCAGCTAATGTTTGGTTCAGAACCATGGACAGCACTTGTTTTTTTTGGGTGTTGTCCAATCAGCAAGGACAACCCAGGTTGTTCACCAAAATTGGGCCGGCATCTAAACTTACATTCTTGCTTTTCAAATAAAGATACCAAGAGAACGAATAAAATTTGATAGTAGAAGTAAATTAGAAAGTTGCTTAAAATTGCATGCTCTGTCTGAATCACAAAAGAAAAAAATTGGGTTCAGTGTCCCTTTAAACAGACTGGAAACCCTGGGGTAGTGTTTATTTGTATGCTGGAATAGAATGCTAAATATTTGGAAATTATATATTGGTTTACTAAAGTGAAGGAGAGATGAAATATTGTAACAAGTGATTTTTTTTGTTTTGATGTTAATAGAGGGGAATGTCCTCTATTTTCTATTCTTTTGTTTTTCCTTTTTATTGTTCACTACTTATATGGAAAATAAAAGATATTTTTTTTAAAAAAAAGAAAGTGGCTTAAAATTGCATGCTCTATCTGAATCATGAAAACAAATATTTAATCAAAACAAACATAAAAAGAAACAACTTACTTCTTGTTAAATGAGTACTTAAATATTCTCAGTGTAGCCACTGCCTGCAACTAAATAAGAGAGCTACTATTACAGAACTTTAGTAGATGTCATATGATTTTTGCAGCAAAAGTTCTCTACTGAGCATGAGACAAAAGTGACTACAACTAGAAAAGATGTTTCATAGCAACACTTCAAAGGAAAAACTGATCCTTTGCCTTCCCGTAGAGACCAGAGCCTCCTTTCGGGGCTGTGACATGAAGTAATGGACACTGCACAAATTAAGTTAAAAAATAAATAAAAGGTAAATTCCTTTTAAAATGATGAGTAATACAAATTGCAATGATATCTATAACCCACTTAATGCTTTTTTAGTGCAACAATGTTTTATATCCCTTAAATGGCCATATTACAAGTGGAATGATATTTAACGCTCCTGCTGGCGCTCTAACTCCTCTAGAAGTAAGCTTTTTGCGCACTTTGGGTAGCGCTCGTATTACAAGTTGAAAGTAAACTGTTTTCACATGAGCGCAGGGGCGAAACTACAAGGGTGCAGTGGTCGCAGGTTCGACTGGGCCCCTGAGGGTGGGGGCCCAGCTTAAAAAACAATTTTTTTTTTTTTAATAAAAAACGTTAACATACCACTGCCTGCACTGATATCATGTGAATGTGACATGACTACAGGGGTTAGTGTTTCTGTTATACCCATTGGTGTTTATGTGTGTGTATGGTGTGTGTGTGTGTATATGTATGTGACTGTGTGTGTATTTATGCATATATGTGTGTTTGTGTATGTTTGTGGAACCAGCAAATTACAGACCTTGTTACTACAGCATGGGGGGGGGGCAGGGGGTAAACAGTGTCACTATACAGTACCACTATATATAGTATGGGGGGTGGACCATGTCACTGACTACTATGGTCACTTTATAAAGTACTGGGCGGGTAGGGTCAGGCCAGCCATCTCACCGGCAGATTACAGACTGTGTCACTAACTTACTATATACAGTACTGGGGGGTTAAATAGTGTCACTATATATATACAGTAATAGGGGGTCAGACCATCTCACAGACTGTGGGCACAGGGTACCTCCTTTTGCAGACATGTAATCTGATTCACATTTTTTTCTGTGTTAAATGTAAAAAAAAATTAAAAAAAATATGTATTAAA
>NW_026512191.1:0-62500 GCF_027579735.1 Bombina bombina
GTAGCTATTTATAAGTAGTGTGTGTGTTATATGTAGCCTATTTATCAGCTATTTGTAGTTGCTTATATGTAGCTATTTATCCCCGTATTGTGTTTGTTATATGTAGCTATTTATCAGTATTGTGTGTGTTATATGTAGCTATTTATCCAGTATCTGTGTTTGTTATATTTAGCGTATTTATCAGTATTGTGTGTGTTATATGTAGCTATTTATCAGTATGGGGTGTTATATGTAGCGATTTAAATTGTGTGTTATATGTTGCTATTTATCAGTTTTGTGTTTGTTATATGTAGCTATTTATCAGTATTGTGTGTGTTATATGTAGCTATTTATCAGTATTGTGTGTGTTATATGTTGCTATTTATCAGTTTTGTGTTTGTTATATGTAGCTATTTATCAGTATTGTGTGTGTTATATGTAGCTATTTATCAGTATTGTGTGTGTTATAAGTAGCTATTTATCAGTATTGTGTGTTATATGTAGCTATTTATCAGTATTGTGTGTGTTATATGTAGCTATTTATCAGTATTGTGTGTGTTATATGTAGCTATTTATGAGTATTGTGTGTTATATGTAGATATTTATCAGTATTGTGTGTGTTATTAGTAGCTATTTATCAGTATTGTGTGTGTTATATGTAGTTATTTATCAGTAATGTGTGTTATATGTAGCTATTTATCAGTATTGTGTATGTTATATGTAGCTATTTATTAGTATTGTGTGTGTTATATGTATCTATTTATCAGTATTGTGTGTGTTATATGTAGCTTTTTATCAGTATTGTGTGTGTTATATGTAGCTATTTATCAGTAGTGAGTGTGTTAATTGTAGCTATTTATCAGTATTGTGTGTGTTATATGTAGCTTTTTATCAGTATTGTGTGTTATATGTAGATATTAATCAGTATTGTGTGTGTTATATGTAGCTATTTATCAGTATTGTGTGTGTTATATGTAGCTATTTATCAGTAATGTGTGTTATATGTAGCTTTTTATCAGAATTGTGTGTTATATGTAGATATTTATCAGTTTTGTGTGTGTTATATATAGCTATTTATCAGTATTGTGTATGTTATATGTAGCTATTTATCAGTATTGTGTGTGTGTTATATGTAGCTATTTATCAGTATTGTGTGTGTTATATGTAGCTATTTATCAGTATTGTGTGTTATATGTAGCTATTTATCAGTAGTGTGTGTGTTATATGTAGCTATTTATCAGTATTGTGTGTGTTATATGTAGCTATTTATCAGTATTGTGTGTGTTATATATAGCTATTTATCAGTATTGTGTGTGTTATATGTAGCTATTTATCAGTATTGTGTGTGTTATATGTAGCTATTTATCAGTATTGTGTGTTATATGTAGCTATTTATTAGTATTGTGTGTGTTATATGTAGCTATTTATCAGTTTTGTGTTTGTTATATGTAGCTATTTATCAGTATTGTGTGTGTGTTATATTTAGCTATTTATCAGTAGTGTGTGTTATATGTAGCTATGTATCACTATTGCGTAGGTGTTAAATGTAGCTATTTATCAGTATTGTGTTATATGTAGCTATTTATCAGTATTGTGTTTGTTTTATGTAGCTATTTATCAGTATTGTTTGTGTTATATGTAGCTATTTATCAGAAGTGTGTGTGTTATATGTAGCTATTTATCAGTATTGTGTATGTTATATGTAGCTATTTATCAGAAGTGTGTGTGTTATATGTAGCTATTTATCAGTATTGTGTGTTATATGTAGCTATTTATCAGTATTGTGTGTCTTATATGTAGCTATTTATCAGAAGTGTGTGTGTTATATGTAGCTATTTATCAGTATTGTGTATGTTATATGTAGCTATTTATCAGAAGTGTGTGTGTTATATGTAGCTATTTATCAGTATTGTGTGTTATATGTAGCTATTTATCAGTATTGTGTGTGTTATATGTAGCTATTTATCAGTATTGTTTGTGTTATATGTAGATATTTATCAGTATTGTGTGTGTTATATGTAGCTATTTATCAGTATTGTGTGTATTATATGTAGCTATTTATCAGTATTGTGTGTTATATGTAGCTATTTATCAGTAGTGTGTGTTTTATATGTAGCTATTTATAAGTAGTGTGTGTGTTATATGTAGCTATGTATCACTATTGTGTAGGTGTTAAATGTAGCTATTTATCCCTATTGTGTTATATGTAGCTATTTATCAGTATTGTGTGTTATATGTAGCTATTTATCAGTATTGTGTGTGTTATATGTAGCTATTTATCAGTATTGTGTGTTATATGTAGCTATTTATCAGTAGTGAGTGTGTTATATGTAGCTATTTATCAGTATTGTGTTTTATATGTAGCTACTTATCAGTAGTGAGTGTGTTATATGTAGCTATTTATCAGTAGTGAGTATGTTATATGTAGCTTTTTATCAGTAGTGAGTATGTTATATGTAGCTATTTATCAGTATTGTGTGTGTTATATGTAGCTATGTATCAGTATTGTGTTATATGTAGCTATTTATCAGTATTGTGTGTTATATGTAGCTATTTATCAGTATGGTGTGTTATATGTAGCTATTTATCAGCATTTTGTGTTATATGTAGCTATTTATCAGTATTGTGTGTGTTATATGTAGCTATTTATCAGTATTGTGTGTGTAATATGTAGCTATGTATCAGTATTGTGTTATATGTAGCTATTTACCAGTATTGTGTGTGTTATATGTAGCTATTTATCAGTATTGTTTATGTTATATGTAGCTATTTATCAGTGTTGTGTGTGTTATATGTAGCTATTTATCAGTATTGTGTATGTTATATGTAGCTATATATCAGTATTGTGTGTGTGTTATATGTAGCTATTTATCAGTAGTGAGTGTGTTATATGTAGCTATTTATCAGTTATATGTAGCTATATCAGTAGTGAGTGTGCTATATGTAGCTATTTATCAGTATTGTGTGTGTTATATGTAGCTATTTATTAGTAGTAAGTGTGTTATATGTAGCTATTTATCAGTATTGTGTGTGTTAAATGTAGCTATTTATCAGTATTGTGTGTGTGTTTTATGTAGCTATTTATCAGTATTGTGTGTTATATGTAGCTATTTATCAGTATTGTGTGTGTTATATGTAGCTATTTATCAGTATTGTGTGTGTTATATGTAGCTATTTATCAGTAGTGAGTGTGTTATATGTAGCTATTTATCAATATTGTGTGTTATATGTAGCTATGTATCAGTATTGTGTTATATGTAGCTATTTATCAGTATTGTGTGTTATATGTAGCTATTTATCAGTATTGTGTGTTATATGTAGCTATTTATCAGTATTGTGTGTGTTATAAGTAGCTATTTATCAGTATTGTGTGTTATATGTAGCTATTTATCAGTATTGTGTGTGTTATATGTATTTATTTATCAGTAATATGTGTTATATGTAGCTATTTATCAGTATTGTGTATGTTATATGTAGCTATTTATTAGTATTGTGTGTGTTATATGTATCTATTTATCAGTATTGTGTCTGTTATATGTAGATATTTATCAATATTCTGTGTGTTATTAGTAGCTATTTATCAGTATTGTGTGTGTTATATGTAGTTATTTTTCAGTAATGTGTGTTATATGTAGCTATTTATCAGTATTGTGTATGTTATATGTAGCTATTTATTAGTATTGTGTGTGTTATATGTATCTATTTATCAGTATTGTGTGTATGTTATATGTAGCTTTTTATCAGTATTGTGTGTGTTATATGTAGCTATTTATTAGTAGTGAGTGTGTTAATTGTAGCTATTTATCAGTATTGTGTGTGTTATATGTAGCTTTTTATCAGTATTGTGTGTTATATGTAGATATTAATCAGTATTGTGTGTGTTATATGTAGCTATTTATCAGTATTGTGTGTGTTATATTTAGCTATTTATCAGTAATGTGTGTTATATGTAGCTTTTTATCAGAATTGTGTGTTATATGTAGATATTTATCAGTTTTGTGTCTGTTATATATAGCTATTTATCAGTATTGTGTGTGTTATATGTAGCTATTTATCAGTTTTGTGTCTGTTATATATAGCTATTTATCAGTATTGTGTGTGTTATATGTAGCTATTTATCAGTATTGTGTGTGTGTTATATGTAGCTATTTATCAGTATTGTGTGTGTTATATGTAGCTATTTATCAGTATTGTGTGTTATATGTAGCTATTTATCAGTAGTGTGTGTGTTATATGTAGCTATTTATCAGTATTGTGTGTGTTATATGTAGCTATTTATCAGTATTGTGTGTGTTATATATAGCTATTTATCAGTATTGTGTGTGTTATATGTAGCTATTTATCAGTATTGTGTGTGTTATATGTAGCTATTTATCAGTATTGTGTGTTATATGTAGCTATTTATTAGTATTGTGTGTGTTATATGTAGCTATTTATCAGTTTTGTGTTTGTTATATGTAGCTATTTATCAGTATTGTGTGTGTGTGTTATATTTAGCTATTTATCAGTAGTGTGTGTTATATGTAGCTATGTATCACTATTGTGTTATATGTAGCTATTTATCAGTATTGTGTTTGTTTTATGTAGCTATTTATCAGTATTGTTTGTGTTATATGTAGCTATTTATCAGTATTGTGTGTTATATGTAGCTATTTATCAGTATTGTGTGTGTTATATGTAGCTATTTATCAGTATTGTTTGTGTTATATGTAGATATTTATCAGTATTGTGTGTGTTATATGTAGCTATTTATCAGTATTGTGTGTATTATATGTAGCTATTTATCAGTATTGTGTGTTATATGTAGCTATTTATCAGTAGTGTGTGTGTTATATGTAGCTATTTATAAGTAGTGTGTGTGTTATATGTAGCTATGTATCACTATTGTGTAGGTGTTAAATGTAGCTATTTATCCCTATTGTGTTATATGTAGCTATTTATCAGTATTGTGTGTTATATGTAGCTATTTATCAGTATTGTGTGTGTTATATGTAGCTATTTATCAGTATTGTGTGTTATATGTAGCTATTTATCAGTAGTGAGTGTGTTATATGTAGCTATTTATCAGTATTGTGTTTTATATGTAGCTATTTATCAGTAGTGTGTTATATGTAGCTATTTATCAGTATTGTGTGTGCTATATGCAGCTATTTATCAGTATTGTGTGTGTTATATGTAGCTTTTTATCAGTATTGTGTGTTATATGTAGCTATTTATCAGTATTGTGTGTGTTATATGTAGCTATTTATCAGTATTGTGTGTGTTATATGTAGCTTTTTATCAGTATTGTGTGTTATATGTAGCTATTTATCAGTATTGTGTGTGTTATATGTAGCTTTTTATCAGTATTGTGTGTTATATGTAGCAATTTATCAGTATTGTGTTATATGTAGCTATTTATCAGTATTGCATGTTATATGTAGCTATGTATCAGTATTGTGTTATATGTAGCTATTTATCAGTATTGCATGTTATATGTAGCTATGTATCAGTATTGTGTTATATGTAGCTATTTATCAGTATTGCATGTTATATGTAGCTATGCATCAGTATTGTGTTATATGCAGCTATTTATCAGTATTGTGTGTGTTATATGTAGCTATTTATCAGTAGTGAGTATGTTATATGTAGCTATTTATCAGTATTGTGTGTTATATGTAACTATTTATCAGTATTGTGTGTGTTATATGTAGCTATTTAGCAGTATTGTGTGTGTTATATGTAGCTATTTATCAGTATTGTGTTTTATATGTAGCTATTTATCAGTAGTGTGTTATATGTAGCTATTTATCAGTATTGCATGTTATATGTAGATATTTATCAGTATTGCATGTTATATGTAGCTATTTATCAGTATTGTGTGTTATATGTAGCTATTTATCAGTATTGTGTGTGTTATATGTAGCTATTTATCAGTAGTGAGGGTGTTATATGTAGCTATTTATCAGTATTGTGTGTTATATGTAGATATTTATCAGTATTGTGTGTTATATGTAGCTATTTATCAGTATTGTGTTATATGTAGCTATTTATCAGTATTGTGTGTTATATGTAGCTATTTATCAGTATTGTGTTTTATATGTAGCTATTTATCAGTATTGTGTTATATGTAGCTATTTATCAGTATTGCATGTAATATGTAGATATTTATCAGTATTGCATGTTATATGTAGCTATTTATCAGTATTGTGTGTTATATGTAGCTATTTATCAGTATTGTGTGTTATATGTAGCTATTTATCAGTATTGTGTGTGTTATATGTAGCTATTTATCAGTAGTGTGTGTGTTATATGTAGCTATTTATCAGTATTGTGTGTTATATGTAGCTATTTATCAGTATTGTGTATGTTATATGTAGCTATTTATCAGAAGTGAGTGTGTTATATGTAGCTATTTATCAGTATTGTGTGTTATATGTAGCTATTTATCAGTATTGTGTGTGTTATATGTAGCTATTTATCAGTAGTGAGTGTGTTATATGTAGCTATGTATCAGTATTGTGTTATATGTAGCTATTTATCAGTATTGTGTGTGTGTTATATGTAGCTATTTATCAGTATTGTGTGTTATATGTAGCTATTTATCAGTATTGTGTGTGTTATATGTAGCTATTTATCAGTAGTGAGTGTGTTATATGTAGCTATGGATCAGTATTGTGTTATATGTAGCTATTTATCAGTATTGTGTGTGTGTTATATGTAGCTATTTATCAGTATTGTGTGTTATATGTAGCTATTTATCAGTATTGTGTGTGTTATATGTAGCTATTTATCAGTATTATGTGTTATATGTAGCTATTTATCAGTATTGTGTGTGTTATATGTAGCTATTTATCAGTATTGTGTTATATGTAGCTATTTATCAATATTATGTGTGTTATATGTAGCTATTTATCAGTATTGTGTGTTATATGTAGCTATTTATCAGTATTGTGTGTCTTATATGTAGCTATTTATCAGTAGTGTGTGTGTTATATGTAGCTATTTATCAGTATTGTGTTATATGTAGCTATTTATCAGTTTTGTGTGTGTTATATGTAGCTATTTATCACTATTGTGTAGATGTTATATGTAGCTATTTATCACTATTGTGTTATATGTAGCTATTTATCAGTATTGTGTGTTATATGTAGCTATTTATCAGTATTGTGTTTTATATGTAGCTATTTATCAGTAGTGTGTTATATGTAGCTATTTATCAGTATTGCATGTTATATGTAGCTATTTATCAGTATTGTGTGTGTTATATGTAGCTTTTTATCAGTATTGTGTGTTATATGTAGCTATTTATCAGTATTGTGTGTGTTATATGTAGCTATTTATCAGTATTGTGTGTGTTATATGTAGCTTTTTATCAGTATTGTGTGTTATATGTAGCTATTTATCAGTATTGTGTGTGTTATATGTAGCTTTTTATCAGTATTGTGTGTTATATGTAGCAATTTATCAGTATTGTGTTATATGTAGCTATTTATCAGTATTGCATGTTATATGTAGCTATGTATCAGTATTGTGTTATATGTAGCTATTTATCAGTATTGCATGTTATATGTAGCTATGTATCAGTATTGTGTTATATGTAGCTATTTATCAGTATTGCATGTTATATGTAGCTATGCATCAGTATTGTGTTATATGCAGCTATTTATCAGTATTGTGTGTGTTATATGTAGCTATTTATCAGTAGTGAGTATGTTATATGTAGCTATTTATCAGTATTGTGTGTTATATGTAACTATTTATCAGTATTGTGTGTGTTATATGTAGCTATTTATCAGTATTGTGTGTGTTATATGTAGCTATTTATCAGTATTGTGTTTTATATGTAGCTATTTATCAGTAGTGTGTTATATGTAGCTATTTATCAGTATTGCATGTTATATGTAGATATTTATCAGTATTGCATGTTATATGTAGCTATTTATCAGTATTGTGTGTTATATGTAGCTATTTATCAGTATTGTGTGTGTTATATGTAGCTATTTATCAGTAGTGAGGGTGTTATATGTAGCTATTTATCAGTATTGTGTGTTATATGTAGATATTTATCAGTATTGTGTGTTATATGTAGCTATTTATCAGTATTGTGTTATATGTAGCTATTTATCAGTATTGTGTGTTATATGTAGCTATTTATCAGTATTGTTTGTGTGTTATATGTAGCTATTTATCAGAATTGTGTATATTATATGTAGCTATTTATCAGTATTGTGTGTGTTATATGTAGCTATTTATCAGTATTGTATATGTTATATGTAGCTATTTATCAGTATTGTGTGCGTGTTATATGTAGCTATTTATCAATAGTGAGTGTGTTATATGTAGCTATTTATCAGTATTGTGTGTGTTATATGTAGCTATTTATCAGTAGTGAGTGTGTTATATGTAGCTATTTATCAGTATTGTGTGTGTTATATGTAGCTATTTATCAGTAGTGAGTGTGTTATATGTAGCTATTTATCAGTATTGTGTGTGTTATATGTAGCTATTTATCAGTAGTGAGTGTGTTATATGTAGCTATTTATCAGTATTGTGTGTGTTATATGTAGCTTTTTATCAGTATTGTGTGTGTTATGTAGATATTTATCAGTATTGTGTGTTATATGTAGCTATTTATCAGTATTGTGTATGTTATATGTAGCTATTTATCAGTAGTGAGTGTGTTATATGTAGCTATGTATCAGTATTGTGTTATATGTAGATATTTATCAGTATTGTGTGTGTGTTATATGTAGATATTTATCAGTATTGTGTGTTTTTTGTAGCTATTTATCAGTATTGTGTGTGTTATATGTAGCTATTTATCAGTATTGTGTGTTATATGTAGCTATTTATCAGTATTGTGTGTGTTATATGTAGCTATTTATCAGTATTGTGTGTGTTATATGTAGCTATTTATCAGTATTGTGTGTGTTATAAGTAGCTATTTATCAGTATTGTGTGTGTTATATGTAGCTATTTATCAGTAGTGTGTGTGTTATATGTAGGTATTTATCAGTATTGTGTGTTATATGTAGCTATCTATCAGTATTGTGTGTGTTATATGTAGCTATTTATCTGTATTGTGTGTGTTATATGAAGCTATTTATCAGTATTGTGTTATATGTAGCTATTCATCAGTATTGTGTGTTATATGTAGATATTTATCAGTATTGTGTTTTATATGTAGCTATTTATCAGTAGTGTGTTATATGTAGCTATTTATCAGTATTGCATGTTATATGTAGCTATGTATCAGTATTGTGTTATATGTAGCTATTTATCAGTATTGCATGTTATATGTAGCTATGTATCAGTATTGTGTTATATATAGCTATTTATCAGTATTGTGTGTGTTATATGTAGCTATTTATCAGTAGTGAGTATATTATATGTAGCTATTTATCAGTATTGTGTGTGTTATATGTAGCTATTTATCAGTATTGTGTTTTATATGTAGCTATTTATCAGTAGTGTGTTATATGTAGCTATTTATCAGTATTGCATGTTATATGTAGATATTTATCAGTATTGCATGTTATATTTAGCTATTTATCAGTATTGTGTGTTATATGTAGCTATTTATTAGTATTGTGTGTTATATGTAGCTATTTATCAGTATTATGTGTTATATGTAGCTATTTATCAGTATTGTGTGTTATATGTAGCTATTTATCAGTATTGTTTGTTATATGTAGCTATTTATCAGTATTATGTGTTATATGTAGCTATTTATCAGTATTGTTTGTTATATGTAGCTATTTATCAGTATTATGTGTTATATGTAGCTATTTATCAGTATTGTGTGTTTGTTATATGTAGCTATTTATCAGTATTGTTTGTTATATGTAGCTATTTATCAGTATTATGTGTTATATGTAGCTATTTATCAGTATTGTGTGTTTGTTATATGTAGCTATTTATCAGTATTGTGTTTTATATGTAGCTATTTATCAGTATTGTGTGTTATATGCAGTTATTTATCAGTATTGTGTGTGTTATATGTAGCTATTAATCAGTATTGTGTGTGTTATATGTAGCTATTTATCAGTATTGTGTGTTATATGTAGCTATTTATCAGTATTATGTGTTATATGTAGCTATTTATCAGTATTGTGTGTTATATGTAGCTATTTATCAGTAGTGAGTGTGTTATCTGTAGCTATTTATCAGTATTGTGTGTGTTATATGTAGCTATTTATCAGTAGTGAGTGTGTTATATGTAGCTATTTATCAGTATTGTGTGTTATATGTAGCTATTTATCAGTAGTGAGTGTGTTATATGTAGCTATTTATCAGTATTATGTGTGTTATATGTAGCTATTTATCAGTAGTGAGTGTGTTATATGTAGCTATTTATCAGTATTATGTGTGTTATATGTAGCTTTTTATCAGTATTGTGTGTTATATGTAGATATTTATCAGTATTGTGTGTTATATGTAGCTATTTATCAGTATTGTGTGTGTTATATGTAGCTATTTATCAGTATTGTGTATGTTATATGTAGCTATTTATCAGTAGTGAGTGTGTTATATGTAGCTATGTATCAGTATTGTGTTATATGTAGATATTTATCAGTATTGTGTGTGTGTTATATGTAGCTATTTATCAGTATTGTGTGTTTTTTGTAGCTATTTATCAGTATTGTGTGTGTTATATGTAGCTATTTATCAGTATTGTGTGTTATATGTAGCTATTTATCAGTATTGTGTGTGTTATATGTAGCTATTTATCAGTATTGTGTGTGTTATATGTAGCTATTTATCAGTATTGTGTGTGTTATATGTAGCTATTTATCAGTAGTGTGTGTGTTATATGTAGGTATTTATCAGTATTGTGTGTTATATGTAGCAATCTATCAGTATTGTGTGTGTTATATGTAGCTATTTATCTGTATTGTGTGTGTTATATGAAGCTATTTATCAGTATTGTGTTATATGTAGCTATTTATCAGTATTGTGTGTTATATGTAGATATTTATCAGTATTGCATGTTTTATATGTAGCTATTTATCAGTAGTGTGTTATATGTAGCTATTTATCAGTATTGCATGTTATATGTAGCTATGTATCAGTATTGTGTTATATGTAGCTATTTATCAGTATTGCATGTTATATGTAGCTATTTATCAGTATTGCATGTTATATGTAGCTATGTATCAGTATTGTGTTATATATAGCTATTTATCAGTATTGTGTGTGTTATATGTAGCTATTTATCAGTAGTGAGTATATTATATGTAGCTATTTATCAGTATTGTGTGTGTTATATGTAGCTATTTATCAGTATTGTGTGTTATATGTAGCTATTTATCAGTTGTGTGTTATATGTAGCTATTTATCAGTATTGTGTGTGTTATATGTAGCTATTTATCAGTATTGTGTGTGTTATATGTAGCTATTTATCAGTAGTGAGTATGTTATATGTAGCTATTTATCAGTATTGTGTGTTATATGTAACTATTTATCAGTATTGTGTGTGTTATATGTAGCTATTTATCAGTATTGTGTGTGTTATATGTAGCTATTTATCAGTATTGTGTGTTATATGTAGCTATATATCAGTATTGTGTTATATGTAGCTATTTATCAGTATTGTGTTTTATATGTAGCTATTTATCAGTATTGTGTGTTATATGTAACTATTTATCAGTATTGTGTGTGTTATATGTAGCTATTTATCAGTATTGTGTGTGTTATATGTAGCTATTTATCAGTATTGTGTGTGTTATATGTAGCTATTTATCAGTATTGTGTGTTATATGTAACTATTTATCAGTATTGTGTGTGTTATATGTAGCTATTTATCAGTATTGTGTGTGTTATATGTAGCTATTTATCAGTATTGTGTGTTATATGTAGCTATATATCAGTATTGTGTTATATGTAGCTATTTATCAGTATTGTGTTTTATATGTAGCTATTTATCAGTATTGTGTGTTATATGTAGCTATTTATCAGTATTGTGTGTTATATGTAACTATTTATCAGTATTGTGTGTGTTATATGTAGATATTTATCAGTATTGTGTTTTATATGTAGCTATTTATCCGTATTATGTGTTATATGTAGCTATTTATCAGTATTGTGTGTGTGTTATATATAGCTATTTATCAGTATTGTGTGTGTTATATGTAGCTATTTATCAGTATTGTGTTTTATATGTAGCTATTTATCAGTAGTGAGTGTGTTGTATGTAGCTATTTATCAGTAGTGAGTGTGTTATATGTAGCTATTTATCAGTAGTGAGTATGTTATATGTAGCTGTTTATCAGTAGTGAGTATGTTATATGTAGCTATTTATCAGTATTGTGTGTTATATGTAGCTATGTATCAGTATTGTGTTATATGTAGCTATTTATCAGTATTGTGTGTGTGTTATATGTAGCTATTTATCAGTATTGTGTGTTATATGTAGCTATTTATCAGTATTGTGTGTGTTACATGTAGCTATTTATCAGTATTGTGTGTGTTATATGTAGCTATTTATCAGTAGTGTGTGTTATATGTAGCTATTTATCAGTATTGTGTGTTATATGTAGCTATTTATCAGTATTGTATCTGTTATATGTAGCTATTTATCAGTATTGTGTGTGTTATATGTAGCTATTTATCAGTATTGTATCTGTTATATGTAGCTATTTATCAGTATTGTGTGTGTTATATGTAGCTATTTATCAGTAGTGAGTGTGTTATATGTAGCTATGTATCAGTATTGTGTGTGTGTTATATGTAGCTATTTATCAGTATTGTGTATGTTAAATGTAGCTATCAGTATTGTGTGTGTTATATGTAGCTATTTATCAGTATTGTGTATGTTATATGTAGCTATTTATCAGTATTGTGTATGTTAAATGTAGCTATCAGTAGTGAGTGTGTTATATGTAGCTATTTATCAGTATTGTGTATGTTATATGTAGCTATTTATCAGTATTGTGTGTGTGTTATATGTAGCTATTTATCAGTAGTGAGTGTGTTATATGTAGCTATTTATCAGTATTGTGTGTGTTATATGTAGCTATGTATCAGTATTGTGTGTTATATGTAGCTATTTATCAGTATTCTTTGTGTGTTATATGTAGCTATTTATCAGTATTGTGTTATATGTAGCTATTTATCAGTAGTGTGTGTTATATGTAGGTATTTATCAGTAGTGTGTGTTATATGTAGCTATTTATCAGTATTGTGTGTGTTATATGTAGCTATTTATCAGTATTGTGTGTGTTATATGTAGCTATTTATCAGTATTGTGTTATATGTAGCTATTTATCAGTATTGTGTGTTATATGTAGCTATTTATCAGTATTGTGTTTTATATGTAGCTATGTATCAGTAGTATGTTATATGTAGCTATTTATCAGTATTGCATGTTATATGTAGCTATGTATCAGTATTGTGTTATATGTAGCTATTTATCAGTATTGCATGTTATATGTAGCTATGTATCAGTATTGTGTTATATGTAGCTATTTATCAGTATTGCATGTTATATGTAGCTATGTATCAGTATTGTGTTATATGTAGCTATTTATCAGTATTGTGTGTGTTATATGTAGCTATTTATCAGTAGTGAGTATGTTATATGTAGCTATTTTTCAGTATTGTGTGTTATATGTAACTATTTATCAGTATTGTGTGTGTTATATGTAGCTATTTATCAGTAGTGTGTTATATGTAGCTATTTATCA
This sequence comes from Bombina bombina, assembly GCF_027579735.1. Classification (NCBI taxonomy): domain Eukaryota; kingdom Metazoa; phylum Chordata; class Amphibia; order Anura; family Bombinatoridae; genus Bombina; species Bombina bombina. The sequence continues at coordinate 13,647 of NW_026512191.1, forward strand.
GTATTGTGTTTTATATGTAGCTATTTATCAGTAGTGTGTTATATGTAGCTATTTATCAGTATTGCATGTTATATGTAGATATTTATCAGTATTGCATGTTTTATGTAGCTATTTATCAGTATTGTGTGTTATATGTAGCTATTTATCAGTATTGTGTGTTATATGTAGCTATTTATCAGTATTGTGTTTTATATGTAGCTATTTATCAGTAGTGAGTATGTTATATGTAGCTATTTATCAGTATTGAGTATGTTATATGTAGCTATTTATCAGTATTGTGTTTTATATGTAGCTATTTATCAGTGTTGTGTGTTATATGTAGTTATTTATCAGTACTGTGTGTTATATGTAGCTATTTATCAGTATTGTGTGTATTATATGTAGCTATTTATCAGTATTGTGTGTGTTATATGTAGCTATTTATCAGTATTGTGTGTTATATGTAGCTATTTATTAGTATTGTGTATGTTATATGTAGCTATTTATCAGTATTGTGTGTGTTATATGTAGCTATTTATCAGTAGTGTGTGTGTTATATGTAGCTATTTATCAGTATTGTGTGTGTTATATGTAGCTATTTATCAGTATTGTGTGTGTAATATGTAGCTATTTATCAGTAGTGAGTGTGTTATATGTAGCTATTTATCAGTATTGTGTGTTATATGTAGCTATTTATTAGTATTGTGTGTGTTATATGTAGCTATTTATCAGTATTGTGTGTGTTATATGTAGCTATGTATCAGTATTGTGTGTTATATGTAGCTATTTATCAGTATTGTGTGTGTGTTATATGTAGCTATTTATCAGTAGTGTGTGTTATATGTAGCTATTTATCAGTATTGTGTGTGTTATATATAGCTATTTATCAGTAGTTAGTGTGTTATATGTAGCTATTTATCAGTATTGTGTGTGTTATATGTAGCTATTTATCAGTATTGTGTGTGTTATATGTAGCTATTTATCAGTTGTGTGTGTTATATGTAGCTATTTATCAGTATTGTGTGTTATATGTAGCTATTTATCAGTATTGTGTGTGTTATATGTAGCTATTTATCAGTATTGTGTCTGTTATATGTAGCTATTTATCAGTAGTGAGTGTGTTATATGTAGCTATTTATCAGTATTGTGTGTGTTATATGTAGCTATTTATCAGTAGTGAGTGTGTTATATGTAGCTATGTATCAGTATTGTGTTATATGTAGCTATTTATCAGTATTGTGTGTGTTATATGTAGCTATTTATCAGTATTGTGTGTTATATGTAGCTATTTATCAGTATTGTGTGTTATATGTAGCTATTTATCAGTATTGTGTGTGTTATATGTAGCTATTTATCAGTATTGTGTGTTATATGTAGCTATTTATCAGTAGTGAGTGTGTTATATGTAGCTATTTATCAGTACTGTGTGTTATATGTAGCTATTTATCAGTACTGTGTGTGTTATATGTAGCTATTTATCAGTATTGTGTGTGTTATATGTAGCTATTTATCAGTATTGTGTGTGTTATATGTAGCTATTTATCAGTAGTGTGTGTGTTATATCTAGCTATTTATCAGTATTGTGTGTGTTATATGTAGTTATTTATCAGTATTGTGTGTGTGTGTTATATGTAGCTATTTATCAGTATTGCATGTTATATGTAGCTATTTATCAGTATTGTGTATTATATGTAGCTATTTATCAGTATTGTGTGTTATATGTAGCTATTTATCAGTATTGTGTGTTATATGTATCTATTTATCAGTATTGTGTATTATATGTAGCTATTTATCAGTATTGTGTGTTATATGTAGCTATTTATCAGTAGTGTGTGTTATATGTAGCTATTTATCAGTAGTGAGTGTGTTATATGTAGCTTTTTATCAGTATTGTGTGTGTTATATGTAGCTATTTATTAGTATTGTGTGTGTTATATGTAGCTATTTATCAGTATTGTGTGTGTTATATGTAGCTATTTATCAGTATTGTGTGTGTTATATGCAGCTATTTATCAGTATTGTCTGTGTGTTATATGTAGCTATTTATCAGTAGTGTGTGTGTTATATGTAGCTATTTATCAGTAGTGTGTTATATGTAGCTATTTATCAGTATTGCATGTTATATGTAGCTATTTATCAGTAGTGTGTTATATGTAGCTATTTATCAGTATTGCATGTTATATGTAGATATTTATCAGTAGTGAGTGTGTTATATGTAGCTATTTATCAGTAATGTGTGTATTATATGTAGCTATTTATCAGTATTGTGTGTTATATGTAGCTATTTATCAGTATTGTGTATTATATGTAGCTATGTATCAGTATTGTGTGTTATATGTAGCTATTTATCAGTAGTGTGTGTTATATGTAGCTATTTATCAGTATTGTGTGTGTTATATGTAGCTATTTATCACTATTGTGCTATATGTAGCTATTTATCAGTATTGTGTGTTATATGTAGCTATTTATCAGTATTGTGTGTGTTATAAGTAGCTATTTATCAGTATTGTGTGTGTTATATGTAGCTATTTATCAGTATTGTGTATGTTATATGTAGCTATTTATCAGTATTGTGTGTGTTATATGTAGCTATTTATCAGTAGTGTGTGTTATATGTAGCTATTTATCAGTATTGTGTTATATGTAGCTATTTATCAGTATTGTGTTATATGTAGCTATTTATCAGTATTGTGTGTTATATGTAGCTGTTTATCAGTATTGTGTGTGTTATATGTAGCTATTTATCAGTAGTGAGTGTGTTATATGTAGCTATTTATCAGTATTTTTTATGTTATATGTAGCTGTTTATCAGTATTGTGTGTGTTATATGTAGCTATTTATCAGTAGTGAGTGTGTTATATGTAGCTATTTATCAGTATTGTGTGTTATATGTAGCTATTTATCAGTATTTTGTATGTTATATGTAGCTATTTATCAGTATTGTGTGTGTTATATGTAGCTATTTATCAGTATTGTGTGTGTTATATGTAGTTTTTTTTATCAGTATTGTGTGTTATATGTAGCTATTTATCAGTATTGTGTGTGTTATATGTAGCTATTTATCAGTATTGTGTGTGTTATATGTAGCTATTTATCAGTATTGTGTGTGTTATATGTAGCTATTTATCAGTAGTGTGTTATATGTAGCTATTTATCAGTAGTGTGTTATATGTAGCTATTTATCAGTAGTGTGTTATATGTAGCTATTTATCAGTATTGTGTGTGTGTTATATGTAGCTATTTATCAGTAGTGAGTGTGTTATATGTAGCTATTTATCAGTATTGTGTGTGTGTTATATGTAGCTATTTATCAGTAGTGTGTGTTATATGTAGCTATTTATCAGTATTGTGTGTGTTATATGTAGCTATTTATCAGTATTGTGTTATATGTAGCTATTTATCAGTATTGTGTATGTTATATGTAGCTATTTATCAGTATTGTGTGTGTTATATGTAGCTATTTATCAGTATTGTGTTATATGTAGCTATTTATCAGTATTTTGTATGTTATATGTAGCTATTTATCAGTATTGTGTGTGTTATATGTAGCTATTTATCAGTATTGTGTGTGTTATATGTAGTTTTTTTATCAGTATTGTGTGTTATATGTAGCTATTTATCAGTATTGTGTGTGTTATATGTAGCTATTTATCAGTATTGTGTGTGTTATATGTAGCTATTTATCAGTATTGTGTGTGTTATATGTAGCTATTTATCAGTATTGTGTGTGTGTTATATGTAGCTATTTATCAGTAGTGAGTGTGTTATATGTAGCTATTTATCAGTATTGTGTGTGTGTTATATGTAGCTATTTATCAGTAGTGTGTGTTATATGTAGCTATTTATCAGTATTGTGTGTGTTATATGTAGCTATTTATCAGTATTGTGTTATATGTAGCTATTTATCAGTATTGTGTTATATGTAGCTTTTTATCAGTTTTGTGTATTAAGTGAATCTCACAGTATAATCCTCACATTATTTGTTTATGATTTATATAATAATATAAGTAAAAAACAACTTTATTTAAGTGCATTAAACATTATTATTAATACTAAATCAGTCATGTGCAGGGTTTTCTTTGCTTTTGGATATTCATTGGATGTGTAGTTTTTCCCTTGTTTAAAGGTACATTTTACTGCCATTTACTAAACTCATGTTCTAATTGGATCAGTGACTAATTGATTGGAACAGCTTAGAAAAGGACACAAAACCCTGGTTGCTGTATTGTGTTTATTCACAGAAATCTAATACATTACAGCAAGAACTGCAGAAATAAATAAATATGTAGCTATTTATCAGTATTGTGTATGTTAAATGTAGCTATCAGTATTGTGTGTGTTATATGTAGCTATTTATCAGTATTGTGTATGTTATATGTAGCTATTTATCAGTATTGTGTATGTTAAATGTAGCTATCAGTAGTGAGTGTGTTATATGTAGCTATTTATCAGTATTGTGTATGTTATATGTAGCTATTTATCAGTATTGTGTGTGTGTTATATGTAGCTATTTATCAGTAGTGAGTGTGTTATATGTAGCTATTTATCAGTATTGTGTGTGTTATATGTAGCTATGTATCAGTATTGTGTGTTATATGTAGCTATTTATCAGTATTCTTTGTGTGTTATATGTAGCTATTTATCAGTATTGTGTTATATGTAGCTATTTATCAGTAGTGTGTGTTATATGTAGGTATTTATCAGTAGTGTGTGTTATATGTAGCTATTTATCAGTATTGTGTGTGTTATATGTAGCTATTTATCAGTATTGTGTGTGTTATATGTAGCTATTTATCAGTATTGTGTTATATGTAGCTATTTATCAGTATTGTGTGTTATATGTAGCTATTTATCAGTATTGTGTTTTATATGTAGCTATGTATCAGTAGTATGTTATATGTAGCTATTTATCAGTATTGCATGTTATATGTAGCTATGTATCAGTATTGTGTTATATGTAGCTATTTATCAGTATTGCATGTTATATGTAGCTATGTATCAGTATTGTGTTATATGTAGCTATTTATCAGTATTGCATGTTATATGTAGCTATGTATCAGTATTGTGTTATATGTAGCTATTTATCAGTATTGTGTGTGTTATATGTAGCTATTTATCAGTAGTGAGTATGTTATATGTAGCTATTTTTCAGTATTGTGTGTTATATGTAACTATTTATCAGTATTGTGTGTGTTATATGTAGCTATTTATCAGTAGTGTGTTATATGTAGCTATTTATCAGTATTGTGTTTTATATGTAGCTATTTATCAGTAGTGTGTTATATGTAGCTATTTATCAGTATTGCATGTTATATGTAGATATTTATCAGTATTGCATGTTTTATGTAGCTATTTATCAGTATTGTGTGTTATATGTAGCTATTTATCAGTATTGTGTGTTATATGTAGCTATTTATCAGTATTGTGTTTTATATGTAGCTATTTATCAGTAGTGAGTATGTTATATGTAGCTATTTATCAGTATTAGCTATGTTATATGTAGCTATTTATCAGTATTGTGTTTTATATGTAGCTATTTATCAGTGTTGTGTGTTATATGTAGTTATTTATCAGTACTGTGTGTTATATGTAGCTATTTATCAGTATTGTGTGTATTATATGTAGCTATTTATCAGTATTGTGTGTGTTATATGTAGCTATTTATCAGTATTGTGTGTTATATGTAGCTATTTATTAGTATTGTGTATGTTATATGTAGCTATTTATCAGTATTGTGTGTGTTATATGTAGCTATTTATCAGTAGTGTGTGTGTTATATGTAGCTATTTATCAGTATTGTGTGTGTTATATGTAGCTATTTATCAGTATTGTGTGTGTAATATGTAGCTATTTATCAGTAGTGAGTGTGTTATATGTAGCTATTTATCAGTATTGTGTGTTATATGTAGCTATTTATTAGTATTGTGTGTGTTATATGTAGCTATTTATTAGTATTGTGTGTGTTATATGTAGCTATGTATCAGTATTGTGTGTTATATGTAGCTATTTATCAGTATTGTGTGTGTGTTATATGTAGCTATTTATCAGTAGTGTGTGTTATATGTAGCTATTTATCAGTATTGTGTGTGTTATATATAGCTATTTATCAGTAGTTAGTGTGTTATATGTAGCTATTTATCAGTATTGTGTGTGTTATATGTAGCTATTTATCAGTATTGTGTGTGTTATATGTAGCTATTTATCAGTTGTGTGTGTTATATGTAGCTATTTATCAGTATTGTGTGTTATATGTAGCTATTTATCAGTATTGTGTGTGTTATATGTAGCTATTTATCAGTATTGTGTCTGTATTGTGTGTGTGTTATATGTAGCTATTTATCAGTAGTGTGTGTTATATGTAGCTATTTATCAGTATTGTGTGTGTTATATGTAGCTATTTATCAGTATTGTGTTATATGTAGCTATTTATCAGTATTGTGTTATATGTAGCTTTTTATCAGTTTTGTGTATTAAGTGAATCTCACAGTATAATCCTCACATTATTTGTTTATGATTTATATAATAATATAAGTAAAAAACAACTTTATTTAAGTGCATTAAACATTATTATTAATACTAAATCAGTCATGTGCAGGGTTTTCTTTGCTTTTGGATATTCATTGGATGTGTAGTTTTTCCCTTGTTTAAAGGTACATTTTACTGCCATTTACTAAACTCATGTTCTAATTGGATCAGTGACTAATTGATTGGAACAGCTTAGAAAAGGACACAAAACCCTGGTTGCTGTATTGTGTTTATTCACAGAAATCTAATACATTACAGCAAGAACTGCAGAAATAAACCCTCACTGTGAATGTTATTTATGTGTAGACCACTGCAGATGGGATTTATTTACAGACTAGGACAAGTATTGGACCCTAATTGATTATGAATTGTAGGATAATTACAGTCCCCACTCATTAACACCATTGTTGTCAGTTTCTGTCAATCTCCAGAACTTTGAAAAGAGAAGTTCAAAGATTGAGACTCTCCTGGTCCCAATTCCTTGTCAAACACTTTCAACTCCTTATTTCAAAGTCACACTTGGCTGCTGTTCAAAGCCAGACTCGCTTGCAGGGGGTACAAGCCGAGCTAAAGGTTGCACTACAAAGACAAGGACTGCTTGAGAGACAAATGCTAATACAGTCTGCAGCTCATACCAACAGGCACAATATTGTGTGCGTAAGAGCGGCTGAAGAGCACGTAGGGCCCTCTATCATCTCACATGAAACACACACAGGTTATTCCTTTCTGACCCCTTCATGCAAGTCAGTTAGAAATGGAAATACGATTCGTTAGAGAAGAATTTGATGAGAAGTTCTTTAAAACAATCTGAAATCACATCTCCTTGCGCTGCGTTAGCATTCATCTGCTCCTCACGGCCGGCTTTTATCTGCCTGTCCACAAGAAGTGGAGAACCATTAATTGGTCCTTGGGGAAGCTGGCAGACTTTTACGCTTTTATGACACGTTTCTTTGTATTGTGTATGAGTGCGCATGTCTCCAGAGATAAACAACAGAGAGAGCCGCGTGCACCAGGACACTGCGTATATTGGTTGAAGTGAATTCCTTTTCTTATAAGTAAAACTTGCAATATATTTTCATCCTGACCTGATTTGTGCTAATGTGAAATGTTGTAGTATCGGTTGCTAATTACCAAATCTAAAGCTCCTCATACAACAGGAGGGAACATAATGACCTTCTTCTGCAGAGACAAGGACACAACTATATGACACCAAGGGCCACACACTCACCTGCAGCCGCACGATTGTCCTAATACAGAGAGGCAGCAACTAGATATCAATTAGATAAAAACATTTCCCAGTATTGTGCATAAGTCTGCATTTATTCTTCATTACACAACTTTAATCACTGACACCTAGATTACACTAAACACCAAAACCATTGCGTTATTTCACCCCTCCATAGCGCTGCCATTATGAGTTACTGAAAAGCCTCCTTGTGCTGTGCTTTATGGTGGTGTTAAGCTCCATACCGCACAAAAGCCAAGGGCTGCTTTGACGTGCTTGTGCACGCTTTCCCCCATAGACATCAATGGGGAGAAGGTGGTAGTTTTTTTTCTAACACCTGTAGTGCGGAATGAAAAAACTCTGTTTAAACCTAACACCCTAACATAAACCCCGAGGCCTATTTAACAAATGTCTGTCGGACCTGATCCAACAGTGCGGATCAGGTCCGACAGACATCGCTGAATGCGGAGAGCAATACGCTCTCCGTATTCAGCATTGAACCAGCAGCTCTTGTGAGCGGCCGCCAGCAGGTGGATGTCAATCAACGTGGTCGCACTCGATCGGGTTTAATTGTGGCGATCTCTGTCTGCCTCATCAGAGCAGGCAGACGGGGTTAAGGAGCAGCCGTCTTTGTGACCGCTGCTTCATAACTGCTGTTTCTGGCGAATCTGAAGACTCACCAGAAACACGGGCCCTCACTCTCCATTCAGAGCTTGATAAATGGGCCTCCAAGTCTAAACAACCCTAATCTGCTGCCCCCGACATCGCCAACACCTAAATAGAGTTATTAACCCCTAATCTGCCACTCCCGTCATCGCTGACATTAATAAAAGTTATTAACCCCTAATCCGCCACTCCCCGAGATCGCCACGACTATAATAAAGTTATTAAACCCTATTCCGCCGCTCCCCGACATCTCCGCCACTAAATAAAGCTAAACCTCCGCCCCCCTACAACGCAAAACACTAAATTAAACTATTAACCCCTAAACCTAACACCCCCCCTAACTTTAAATTAAAATTACAATATAACTATATTTAAATAAATAAAAACTTACCTGTGAAATAAAAATAAACCTAACATTAAACTACAAATTAACCTAACCTTACTCTTCTAATAAAATTAAAAATACTACCAATTAAAATATCTAAATTACAAATTTAAAACAATCTAAAATGTAAAAATATTATAAACACTAAAAAACATCACTAAGTTTACAAAAAATAATAAACAAAATTATCAAAAATAAATCAATTACACCTAATCTAATAGCCCTATAAAAAATAAAAAAGCCCCTCCCAAAAAACACCCCCTAGCCTATAATAAACTACGAATAGTCCTTAAAAGGGCCTTTTGTAGGGCATTGCCCTAAGTTAAACAGCTCTTTTGCCTGTAAAAAAATATGAAGTCCCCCCAACAGTAAAACCCACCACCCAACAAACCCCCCAAAATAAAAAAAAACTAACTCTAAAAAAAAACCTAAGTTACCCATTGCCCCTAAAGGGGCATTTGTATGGGCATTGCTCTTAAAAGGGCATTTTGTTTTTTAAAAAGCCCTAATCTAAAAAAAAAAACACTCCAAAAAATAAAAAAATACCTAACACTAACCCCAGAATATCTACTCACGGTTGCTGAGATCCGGACATCCAGGTGGCGAGAAGTCTTCATCCAGTCGGCAACATCTTTATCCATCGCGGTGGCATCTTCTATCTTCATCCCGGCGGCGTGGAGTGGAGTGGCAAAGACATCCAGCACGGAGCGTCCTCTTCATACGGTCTCCACCGTACACTGAAGCTTCAATGCAAGGTAGCCATTTCAAAATGGTGTACCTTGCATTCCTATTGACTGATTTGATTTTTCAAATTCAAATCAGCCAATAGGATGAGAGCTTCTATTTTTTTTCAATAAAAAGCGTTGACGTGCCACTGCCTGCACTGATATCCTGTGAGTGTGACATGATGCTTCACTAGTGTCTCTGACTACAGGGGTTAGTGTTTCTGTTTTACCCATTGGTGTGTGTGTGTGTGTGCATGTGACTGTGTGTGTGTGTGTGTATGTGTGTATGTGTATATGTATGTATGTGACTGTGTGTGTATGTGTATGTGTGTATGTGTATATGTATGTATGTGACTGTGTGTGTATGTGTATATGTATGTATGTGACTGTGTGTGTATGTGTATATGTATGTATGTGACTGTGTGTGTATGTGTATGTGTGTATGTGTATATGTATGTATGTGACTGTGTGTGTATGTGTATATGTATGTATGTGACTGTGTGTGTATGTGTATATGTATGTATGTGACTGTGTGTGTATGTGTATGTGTGTATGTGTATATGTATGTATGTGACTGTGTGTGTATGTGTATATGTATGTATGTGACTGTGTGTGTATGTGTATATGTATGTATGTGACTGTGTGTGTATGTGTATATGTATGTATGTGACTGTGTGTGTATGTGTATGTGTGTATGTGTATATGTATGTATGTGACTGTGTGTGTATGTGTATATGTATGTATGTGACTGTGTGTGTATTTAAGCATATATGTGTGTGTGTGTGTATGTTTGTGGAACCAGCAAATTACAGACATTGTTACTACAGCATGTGGAGGGGCGGGGGGTAAACATTGTCACTATGCAGTAACGCTATATACAGTACGGGGGGGGGCTGGACCATGTCACAGACTACTGTGGTCACTTTATAAAGTACTGGGACGGGTAAGGTCAGGCCAGCCATCTCACCGGCAGATTACAGACTGTGTCACTGACTCACTATATACAGTACTGGTGGGTTAAACAGTGTCACTATATACAGTAATAGGGGGTCAGACCATCTAACAGACTGTGGGCACAGGGTACCTCCTTTTGCAGACATGTAATCTGATTCAATTTTTTTTTCTGTGTTAAATGTAAAAAAAAAGATATGTATTAAATTCACCTTTTTTGGGGGGGAGTGGGCGGGCGGGTGGGGGGTCCTTCATAGATTCTTGCACCTGGGCCCTGTGGTTTCTAGTTACGCCTCTGTGTGTATTATAGTTCTGTGTGAGGAAATGTAAGGCAAATTGCCTGGAATGCACATAAGGGTTAAGGCCAGGAAGAAGGACTGGGAGTGTTCTTGTGTGTGTGTGAAACAAATGTTGCAGTTAGAGAGGAGGGGTTTGGTTTACCTTTTTAAGACCTGTACAGGAAGTCCAAATCCTCTTTCTGCTTGTTTCCTTGAAGTTTTCACATGAAGCATTCCAAGAGAGTAAAACTACTTCCAAAACAATGAATGGAGTCCCCAGAGGACTCTGCAGAAAGAGAAGTTGTGGAGGAAAGCGAAGCAGAGGAATGGATTGCACCGTCGCCTGATGCGGAGGGTCATACTCCTTTACTTAATCCTCCCCATGTCCCTTCCCAGGGTGCAGGGCCGGACTGGGAAATTCGACCGGCCCTGGAAAGTTGTATAGACTGGCCCTGCCCCGCCCCCTCCATCTCAGCCATGCCCCCTCCAGCCCAGCCAACTATGCTTTTGCTGGCTTTCCCCTAGGACAGGCAGCGCGAAAAATGCAAGTGTGCAGCTGACCCCACCTCAGCTGAGCTGTTGTCTTTGCTACTTGCAGGAAGCTGCCAAAAAAAAACCACCCACGAAAGCTTAATTGGACCCAGTATAACTCTATTAGATCACCCTATATTATCCCAGTTCTACAACACAATCAAGCTACTGAAACGCACTAAATTAGACTTGTATTAGAGTCATAGCCAAAGGTGGTGGTAAACCAGGTATCCCAGAAGTGTGCTAAGTACAATACTCAAATATGATAACACCTGACTGTGAATGTAATGAGCTTTAATGTGTATGATACCTGGATGTATATTATGGTGCACTATGATATCTAGCTAATAGCTGCACACAATGATTGTGCACTATACCTAGATAGATAACACCATCCACTATAAAATTAGGATATAGCATGTGATCTTGCACAGTGATACCTATCTGTGCAGTGTGATTATGCACTACGATATATGGCTGCATAATGTAACAATGCATTATATCACCTAACTGTGCAATATAATGATGCACAGGTGTGTTATGTGAAGCGTGGTGCTCTCAGGTCATATAATGTATGTGTATTGAGACACACATCTGTCTGCTGTGTACATCACTGCAACACCTGTCTGATATTAGATTACACAGTTACTTGCCTCTGTCCCGGGCCGGGCTTCTCACACCTTCAACATTGACAAACACTAAAGAGAATAAGCGGCCACGTTCATGCACCGCCCCAATGCTGACAGCGCCGGTGCAAACCATCTACCATTACGGGGGTTGAGAGGAAGCTCACTGCATTATCAACTAGTATATAACTTTAACTATGCTCAAATAAAGCCCACAACATGAATTATACAAATATTTTTGGATGTCATGATTACCTTACATTAACATCTTTCCACGCTATACTGCTGCTATTATCCCACAAAAATTCATATGTATCACCACCTGAAAAGTGGTACAGTCCGCCGCCTTCACGTTTGTTGGTGCTTCATGGTAGCCTTTGAGCAGCACCAGCAACCTCTGCTGGCTAGAAATGGCAATGCAGGATGCTTTGTGGAAGTGCAAAATGAACAGGATACCCTTGCCGGCCCACCAGGATTTTTCCCGGTATCCCGACGGCCCAATCCAGCCCTGCCAGGGTGGGCCTAGTGAGGGGGGCAGCTCCATGATTATAAATGATATTTCGGATCAGGCCTTGTTGGAGGCCGTTGATCTGGAGGGTGGCTGGTGGGCACAAGGCGATTTGGGCCTCTCAGATGCGGCGTCCGAGTTATTAGGCCCTATGGCTCAGGTTAGGCCTTCTCAGTTTATGGGCGATGTTTGCCGGTCCCTCCCATAACTTTCCCGGTTCCGCTTGGCCTGTGCAATTCCCTTCCATCGGTGGTGACCTGGGCCTTAAACGGCTTTGTCCAGTGAATCCATCACAGCGGCATTGTCCCTCTTCCAGATGCTGGTGGCGGCAATGTCTGAGGCTCTGAGCGGGTCCTCCGTGGTCCAAGGTTCATCTCTCGGTTGTCCATGTGCTCTTCTGGTGGTGTCGGCCTTCACTGTGATCACTTCTGGTCTCGGGTCCTCCAGCGGTGGTACTTCTGGTGATGTCACTTTCTGTGATGTCGCTTCCGGTATCGCCATTCAACACCTGGCCGTGAAGAGGAGCACATTAAGTCCATAGGTGAGAAAGGAGTGCCACGTGGGGGAACTTTAGTTCCGGGGGGTAGGCCTCAAGGTGTGACAGGTGCTCAGCTATTGCAGGGGCCCAGAAACTTAGTGTATAGTAGCTAAGAAGTTGATTTGGGGCAAGTTGTGACCGGAATAGGGGCAGGAAACAGGCAAAAAGGGGCAATTGGTGCAAAGGCCACTACAGGCCGCAATAAAGGTGCAGAGGCGCCTCACATGCCTAGTATGAATGTGGCAGATAATGTGGACTCGGATTCCACAGGCATGCTCTAGGCATGGATGATGGCTGTATGGATGGTATGGAAGGCACATCTAGGGACACTAGGCCCCAGCGTGTCACAGCTGCGCAGGCTAGCACAAGGAAAGTGGTCTCTAGATCCAAAGTCAAACAGGGTCACCCATCCCAATTCCATAGTCTAGATATGGAAATGGCGTTGACTAGAAGTTGCAGAAAGCCTTCACCCCAGGCCCCTAAGACAGTACACTTTAGTGACAAAATTGAGGATTTTTCTGAGGATCAACAGAGTGTGCAAGCGATAGAAGGGTGGGACAAGCGCCCATGTGTGTCAAGAGTGCTTGAAGGGAGGGGTGAGCAGAGTGTGAATAGAGGGAGGGGGAGAGCCGAACTTCTCCCATGTGGTACTCCTCTCTTGTATTCTGTTTTTCAGGATCACGATATGGCAATGACTGGTGACTCAGGGAGTGGCCTGGAGAGAGGTACAGAGAGCAGTGCTGATTCCATCGTGTTGGAGGATGAGCGTCCATCGACATCAGGTGTGGTGGCTATACCAACCAGGATGGGAACACAGTCCGGTGAGTCCTCAGTTTCAATTGGGTTTAGGGGTTTCACGTCATCTTCTGAGAATGATAAGGCTTTGGGTTTATATGTCAAAGGGCATTAACGTATGTACAGGATGCTTAGGTGGTTGACAGAGGATAAAGAGGCTGCTAGGAAAGGGTTACAATGGTCATCAGAGCCTGTTACTTCTGATATGTCAGATAGGGCATCCCAACCCTGGACCAAACTCACTGACATATGTGGGCCTGCCTACCGCAAGGTGGCACTCCACAGCAATACACACTCCTGGTCCTCATATGATCTGCATGAGCATCTTACAACTAAGATTCTCAAGCGCATCCAGTACGTTAACATCTTCAAACTCTCTGTGGGAGCCTATAGGCAAAAGGAGAGAGCCGAAGATGGAACTGGGCCTAAAAATTCCAGCGCCCAGATACGTTCTGAGAGTGGAGAAGATGTTTCAGGGTCTACTCTTTTTGCTATTTGGAGAAGAGACCTGATCAGAATTTGGCCATATTAAAATGGAACACATGGAGATTATTGAGGAGAATTATCATGAAGGAACCTGGCGTAATTACAATGAGGCCTTTCACAGGAAAATGGTAAGTAACCCTCTCCTTGACTTTGGATGTGTGGAGATGCATCTCTGGGCCCGGCTGGTTCCAGAAAGGGTCCCTGGGACTTCTGCTCCTCCAAAAGGTACACCACAGGTACGTTCAGCCAACAGATTTCAGAGGCATCCTACTGGGGTCTGTTGGAAATTCCAGGACAAGCATTGCGCACTGGGAACTTCGTGTTCCTTTTCGGCATGCATGCCGCAACTGCGGGGGGCCTCACCCAGCCACAGATTGCGTTAAAAAATTTGAGAAACAGGAGTGGGCAGGACCAAGAGGTGCTGCTGCTGGTAAGGGCGGCCAACCAGCTGAAGGTGGCTGCAATTAGGCCATGGCTCACTTTGTACACTGATAAGGGTGTGGCAGCCTTACTGAGGGAAGGCCTTCAGGAGGGCTTCATCATTCCTGTTTAGGGTAAGGTTACAGGATCCACAACATGCAGGAATTTAAAATCTGCATACCAGTTCCCTGATGCACTGAAGATGTTGGGTAAGGAAGTTTCACTGGGTCATATGGCAGGCCCCTTTAGGAAAAAGACAATACCGGGGTTTGTTATTTCCCCATTAGGAGTGGTGCCGAAGAAGGATCCAGGGAAATTTAGGATGCTTTAACACATTTCCTACCCCAAGGGTAAGTCCTTTGATGACGCACTAATGGTAGTTTGGAAGGCAGGATGAGATGCCCTGCTGGCAAAGTTAGTTGTGGAGTCAGCTTTCTGACTATTGCCAATTCACCAACTTCTTTTTACTTAATTGGTTGTTTTTTCAATGGATCCTACTATGTTGATCATTGTCTCCCTATGGGGTGTTCGATCTCCTGTGCTTACTTTGAGGCCTTCAGCACCTTCTTGCATTTGGCTGTGGCTGAAATGGCGGGGGAAGACCGTATTGCTCATTATTTAGATTACTTTTTATTGGTAGGATGACCTGGTTTCAGGGAATGTGAGCTGCTACTGCACACCATGAGGATTTTGATGAATAAATTTGGTGCCCTCTGGCAGAAGAGAAAACTGAAGGCCCATGTACATGTCTTACATTCTTAGGGATAGAAAGTGACTCTGTGGTGGAGGAATGCAGACTCCCGGCAGATAAAATTCAGAAGATGCTGGGGGGGGGGGGGGGAGCCGGCCAGCATCCATTATGGCTGCATACTATCTTCTGTGACAAATATCCAGGAGGATAGGACTCAAACTGAGGTGAAAACATCACAATCCACTACATGGAGTCCGGAGGTACCAAGTTATAGAAAATCAGGGTAAAGGCGACAGTTTGCACCGGATCGACCGACAACTAGGCCGCAAGCCTAAATACGCACTCTGAGGAAGCGTACAAGTGAAACACGACCGCACCAGGGGCTTCGTGTTTATTTTAACTGTTAATTTCAGACAATTTACTAATTGATATTTTTATCTGTTGTTGTAACATTTGGGACATATTGTGGGAAGGATGGGGAAGGGATATATAGCATATTTAGTGTAAAAAAGTGGCTTATCTACCCTAATATAGGGCAATACAGGACACGGTTCCTAAATAGAGGCTCTTACATTTACCTAATATTGTTGATTTTTCCCCTCCTCCACATATGTGATAGACAACCTAAAATCAGCAACATTGAAGTACTTTATACAAGTCATAGTTGCTGAGTTGTGTTTTATTAAAACTTTATTTTAAAATGAAGGTTACCATGCATAAACACATCATCATTGGTTATGGTAAATTGTGTGTGCGAAAAAATTTGTTTCGGATCGATTCGGATGTTTTCGAATTTCGTTTTCGGATCGATTCGATTCGGATACATTCGAATGCATTCGTTTCGGATTCATTCGGATTCGAATAAATTTGGATGTATTTGGATGTATTCGGTTCGGATTTGATTCATAAATTCGGAAGTTCGGTATGTGTTAGGTGGGATTTGCTGTGTATTAGACTAGTATTATGTACTGTAATATTATGTGTAACCCATAGCAGAGTGATATAACCTAATATACAGTACAATACTAGTGTAATTGTGATTAGTCCATGGCCATCCGAATGTTACGAATAAATCCGAACTAATTCGGATTTCAAGTGTTCTTGCCCCCTTCTTGCTGGACTTGTTGCGGATGCTCTATATTCCTCTTGGTGTCTTGAATATCTTCGTTCCTTGTGTCATTTGTAGTCGCAGCCTGGCTGGGTATAGGAGTGCAACAAATTCTCCTTGGGCTATCAGATCTCTGCAGTAGGGTGAGAATTATCTCCTCTTTTTTGAGACTTCAGCTGAGTAGTCTTCCTCATCAATTTATAAGGGTATCTAAATGGCATCAAGACGCAAACCACATCCCGACAAATCTAGTAAAGGCCCTTCAACATCTAGCTCTAAAATAAATAACTACTTTAAAGTGCTAGAATCCTCAGTAGTTGACAGAAACCTCACACAACCCTGAAAATGCCTCACCAGACAAAGATTCCTCTACCCCCCTTACGAATGCAAATCTCCATACTCTGCCGACCAAAGCTGACTTCGCTACTTTCCTTACACAAGTGGGTAAACGCATCAAAGATGGACTAACAGAAGTAAAAAAAGACTAGAGGACGTCGCCAAAATCTCAGGATCATGGGAATATCATAACTTAACAAATTTCACACTTTCTGTAGCAGTTGTTCCAATTTATTCTACAAGAAAAAATATCAACAATACCACTGGAAAGAGCTCTTCACCCTAAACCACCAGTTGAAAAGCTACCTAGAGACATAATTATAAGATTTCAAAACTTTAAAGACAAAGAAAGAGTTATGATGGCCTCACGAAAGCTATGCTAAACCTTCCTTTGAAGGAGAAACTATACAAGTATTACTCCCTGTTGTAAACTAGTGATGTCGCGAACCTAAAATTTTGTGTTCGCGAACAGCAAAATGCGAACTTCCGCAAAAGTTTGCGAACGGGCGAACCGGGCGAACCGCCATTGACTTCAATAGGCAGGCGAATTTTAAAACCCACAGGGACTCTTTCTGGCCACAAAAGTGATGGAAACGTTGTTTCAAGGGGACTAACACCTGGACTGTGGCATGCCGGAGGGGTATCCATGGCAAAACTCCCATGGAAAATTACATAGTTGATGCAGAGTCTGTTTTTAATCCATAAAGGGCATAAATCACCTAAAATTCCTAAATTGTTTGGAATAACGTGCTTTAAAACATCAGGTATGATGTTGTATCGATCAGTTAGTGTAAGGGTTACGCCCACTTCACAGTGACAGACCAAACTCCCCCTTTAACACACCGCAAACAACCGCAAACAGTCCATTTGCACAACCGCAAACTCCCCATTTGCACAAGGTTGGATACCAAGCTAGCCATGTCCTGTTCCTTGTCCTCACTGATGTCACTGCGCGTGCAATCACTTCCTGGGGTAACAGAAAATGCTCCACCCACAAGATGCTCCTATTATACTACTGCACTGAGGATGCTGCCTGTATCTGTGTGTCCTGCTCCCTGGCCGGAGAGCACAGGGGACACCAGGTCGAGCTGCTGAATGAGGCTTCTGAGAAGAAGAAAAAGAAACAGAGAAATGTTCTGCAGAAACTGACCACAAAGAGAGAGGAGACTGAGAAAAGAGTCCTGAGTTTGCAGAAGCACAGGAGAGGGGTGCAAGAGAAAGCAGCTGGTGTAACAGAGAGACTCGCTGCCCTGATTAGGAGACCTAGAGAAGCGAGTCCTGAGTGAGATCACCCGGCAGCAGGAGAAGATTTTACTCACAATCTCTAATCTGATCCAGCAGCTGGGAAAAAGAGAACGACGAGCTAACCAGGAAGATTTGTCACATTGAGGAGCTGTGCAACATGACTGACCCATTAACTGTCCTACAAGAACAGGAATCACACAGAGATGAGATGCTTGGTCGGTCCCCCTACTTCCAAGTCCCAATTTGGGGCACTGTGCGTGCAATCTAATGTGCCACCAGATAGGAGTGGTGTGTTAACTAGTACTATTCTTATCAGTTTAATCCCTGTTACGTGCCCTATCAGGGGACGTGTATATGGCATCGATTTTAGGAACCCGGAGATGATTTTAGGAACTGGGAGATGGAAAAAGATGCTTGGTCGGTCCGTCCACTAGATAGATAGATTGATACATAGATTAGATAGATAGATCAATAGATGCAATAGATACATTTGATGATAGATACGATAGATAGATAGATAGATTTGATAGATAAATAGATAGATTTGATAGATAGATAATTTCCCAGACAGAGAATTACAAGACGGGCGGTCTGGGACCCATGGTAAGGTTCCCAGAGGCAGTTGCGGCGCCCGAGGCTCTGATTAGAATAGAGCACTCTGTATATCTGCCCTCGGCCGAAATCGGAACATTCTTTAGCTTTCTGCCTGTCGGCCAAATGTCCGTCTGCCAAATGTCCATCTGCCAAATGTCCTTCTGCATTTTGTCAGAGCACCGCGTGCAATCTACTGTGCCACCAGATACGAGTGGTGTGTTAACTAGTACTATTCTTATCAGTTTAATCCCTGTTACGTCCCCTATCAGGGGACGTGTATATGGCATGGATTTTAGGAACCAGGAGATTTTTATACGAGGGTCCCCGACCCTTAACAGGCACGACAGCATGAAAGACCCCATATGCCATTACTTCCTTTTGCACAATCGAGTACAGGTATGGCATCGATTTTAGGAACCCGGAGATAATTTTTAGGAACCGGGAGATGGAAAAAGATGCTTGGACACCCAGTACAGGTCGTTCTCCTTCAGCCTTTTTATACGAGGGTCCCCGACCCTCAACAGGCACGACAGCATGAAAGACCCCATATGCCATTACTTCCTTTTGCACATTCGAGTACAGGTATGGCATCGATTTTAGGAACCCGGAGATAATTTTTAGGAACAGGGAGATGGAAAAAGATGCTTTGACACCCAGTACAGGTCGTTCACCTTCAGCCTTTTTATACGAGGGTCCCATTCCCTCAATAGGCCAGACAGTTTGAAAAACCCCATATGCCATGACTTCCTTTTGCACAATCAAGTACAGGTATGGCATCGATTTTAGGAACCCGGAGATAATTTTTAGGAACAGGGAGATGGAAAAAGATGCTTTGACACCCAGTACAGGTCGTTCTCCTTCAGCCTTTTTATACGAGGGTCCCATTCCCTCAACAGGCCAGACAGTTTGAAAAACCCCATATGCCATGACTTCCTTTTGCACAATCAAGTACAGGTATGGCATCGATTTTAGGAACCCGGAGATAATTTTTAGGAACCGGGAGATGGAAAAAGATGCTTGGACACCCAGTACAGCTCGTTCTCCTTCAGCCTTTTTATACGAGGGTCCCCGACCCTCAACAGGCACGACAGCATGAAAGACCCCATATGCCATGACTTCCTTTTTCACAATCGAGTACAGGTATGGCATCGATTTTAGGAACCTGGAGATAATTTTTAGGAACTGGGAGATGGAAAAAGATGCTTGGACACCCAGTACAGGTCGTTCTCCTTCAGCCTTTTTAATACGAGGGTCCCCTTCCCTCAACAGGCCAGACAGTTTGAAAGACCCATATGCCATGACTTCCTTTTGCACAATCGAGTACAGGTATGGCAGAGATTTTAGGAACCCGGAGATAATTTTTAGAAACCGGGAGATGGAAAAAAATGTTTTGACACCCAGTACAGGTAGTTCTCCTTCAGCCTTTTTATACGAGGGTCCCTGACCCTAAACAAACACGACAGCATGAAAGACCCCATATGCCATGACTTCCTTTTGCACAATCGAGTACAGGTATGGCATCAATTTTAGGAACCCAGAGATAATTTTAAGGAACCGGGAGATGGAAAAAAATGCTTGGACACCCAGTACAGGTCGTTCTCCTTCAGCCTTTTTATACGAGGGTCCCCGACCCTCAACAGGCACGACAGCATGAAAGACCCCATATGCCATTACTTCCTTTTGCACAATCGTGTACAGGTATGGCATCGATTTTAGGAACCCGGAGATAATTTTTAGGAACCGGGAGATGGAAAAAAATGCTTGGACACCCAGTACAGGTCGTTCTCCTTCAGCCTTTTTATACGAGGGTCCCCGACCCTCAACAGGCACGACAGCATGAAAGACCCCATATGCCATTACTTCCTTTTGCACAAAGTGAGTACAGGTATGGCAACGATTTTAGGAACCTGGAGATAATTTTTAGGAACCGGGAGATGGAAAAAGATGCTTGGACACCCAGTACAGGTCGTTCTCCTTCAGCCTTTTTATACGAGGGTCCCCGACCCTCAACAGGCCAGACAGTTTGAAAGACCCCATATGCCATGACTTCCTTTTGCACAATCGAGTACAGGTATGGCATCGATTTTAGGAACCCAGAGATAATTTTAGGAACCAGGAGATGGAAAAAGATGCTTGGACATCCAGTACAGGTCGTTCTCCTTCAGCCTTTTTATACGAGTGACCCCTACCCTCAACAGGCCAGACAGTTTGAAAGACCCCATATGCCATGACTTCCTTTTGCACAATCGAGTACAGGTATGGCATCGATTTTAGGAACCCGGAGATGATTTTAAGAACTGGGAGATGGAAAAAGATGCTTGGTCGGTCCGGCCACGAGATAGATAGATACATGAATTAGATAGATCAATAGATGCAATAGATACATTTGATGATAGATACGATAGATAGATTTGATAGTTAAATAGATAGATTTGATAGATAGATAATTTACCAGGCAGAGAATTACAACAAGACGTGCGGTCTGGGACCCATGGTAAGGTTCCCAGAGGTAGTTGCGGCGCCCGAGGCTCTGATTAGAACAGAGCACTCTGGAACGTATCTGCCATCGGCCGAAATCGGAACATCTGCCAAATGTTCATCTGCCAAATGTCCTTCTGCATTTTGTCAGAGCACTGCGTGCAATCTACTGTGCCAACAGATATGAGTGGTCTGTCAAGTAGTACTATTCTTATCAGTTTAATACCTGTTATGTCCCCTATCAGGGTACGTGTATATGGCATGGATTTTAGGAACTGGGAGATGGAAAAAGATGCTTGGTCAGTCCGGCCACGAGATATATAGATTTGATAGATAGATAGATAGATAGATAGATAGATAGATACTTAGATTGGATAAATAGATCAATAGATGCAATAGATACATTTGATAGATACGATAGATAGATTTGATAGATAAATAATTTCCCAGACAGAGAATTTTACAAGACGTGCGGTCTGAGACCCATGGTAAGGTTACTTCCTTTTGCACAATCGAGTACAGGTTGGGGATTGCCTTTTGTGCAAAGATATTTCGGCCGTGTAGCTTCCACTGCGGTGTCCCCTATCAGGGGACATGTATATGGCATGGATTTTAGGAACCGGGAGATGGAAAAAGATGCTTGGTCGGTCCTCCTACTTCAAATTTGGGGCACTGCGCTTGCAATCTACTGTGCCGCCAGATATGAGTGGTGTGTTAAGTAATACTATTCTTAGCAGTTTAATCCCTGTTATGTGCCTTTTTTTTTGGTTTGGGTTTTGAAGCCACAGTGCAGCACAAGAGGCCAGAAAAATTAGGCATGTACGCATGCCTGAAAAATTAGGTATTGTTGCAACCGGTGCTGTAGCAGCGGCCAGAAAAATTGATGTTTGTTTGACAGTTAGAAAGTGCCCTAAAACATTGCGGCTTGAACCCTAGTTGTTGGCAGATACGTCACGCAAGTCATCCGGCATTCGAAGATAAAATACAGCAGCATGTGGACCATTTTTAGCCCAAGACAGCTCATCTCATCAGGCTTTTTTTACTCTAATGTATCGCCCAATGTCAGTCCCTTCGGGATCCATCCCTCATTCATTTTAATAAAGGTGAGGTAATCAAGACTTTTTTGACCTAGGCGACTTCTCTTCTCAGTGACAATACCTCCTGCTGCACTGAAGGTCCTTTCTGACTGGACACTTGAAGCGGGGCAGGCCAGAAGTTCGATTGCAAATTGGGATAGCTCAGGCCACAGGTCAAGCCTGCACACCCAGTAGTCAAGGGGTTCATCGCTCCTCAGAGTGTCGAGATCTGCAGTTAAGGCGAGGTAGTCTGCTACCTGTCGGTTGAGTCTTTCTCTGAGGCTGGATCCCGAAGGGCTGTGGCGAAGCATAGGAGTTAAAAAGGTCCGCATGTCCTCCATCAACAACACGTCTGTAAAGCATCTTGTCCTTGCTGGCGTGGTCGTGGGAGGAGGAGTATTACTTTCATCTCTTCCCCTGTTAGATTCCCGTTGTGCTGTGACATCACCCTTATACCCTGTGTAAAGCATACTTTTTAATTTATTTTTGAACTGCTCCATCCTTTCCGACTTGCGGGAATTCGGTAACATTTCAGTCACTTTATGCTTATACCAGGGGTCTAGTAGCGTGGAAACCCAGTACAGTTCGTTCTCCTTCAGCTTTTTTATACTAGTGTCCCTCAACAGGCACGACAGCATGAAAGACCCCATTTGCACAAGGTTGGATGCTGAGCTACTCATGTCCCGTTCCTCGTCCTCACTGATCTCACTGAAGGTATCTTCTCTCCCCCAGCCACGTACAACTCCACGGGTACCAGATAGGTGACAACAATGAGCACCCTGGGATGCCTGTTGTGCTTGGTCTTCCTCCTCCTCCTCAAAGCCACATTCCTCCTCTGACTCCTCTTCCTCATAATCCTCTTCCTGTGTTGCCGCTGGTCCAGCAAGCGATGCTGATAAGGCTGTTTCTGGTGGTGATGGTGACCACAACTCTTCCTCTTCACACTCATCTATGGCCTGATCCAGCACTCTTCGAAGGGCACGCTCCAGGAAGAAAACAAATGGTATGATGTCGCTGATTGTGTCTTCGGTGCGACTCACTAGGTTTGTCACCTCCTCAAAAGGACGCATGAGCCTACAGGCATTGTGCATGAGCGTCCAGTAACGTGGCAAAAGAGGCTGTCCTAGCACCCCGGTCATACAAATACTCGTTAACGGCTTTTTATTGTTGGAGCAGGCGGTCGAACATTAGGAGTGTTAAATTCCACCGTGTCGGGCTGTCGCAAATCAAGCGCCTCACTGACAGGTTGTTTCGCCGCTGGATATCTGACAAGTGCGCCATGGCCGTGTAGGAATGCCTGAAATGGCCACACACCTTCCTGACCTGCTTCAGGACATCCTGTAAGCCTGGGTACTTATGTACAAAGCGTTGTACAATCAGATTACTAGACATGTGCGATTCGTTTCTGATTTATTCGGAAATTCGGAAAATTCGATAAATTCGAGCGATTCGGATCGATTTGAATTTCCGAATTAAAATACTTCCGAATCTACCGAATGAATCCGAAATAGCTGCCGTATCTCTGAATAAATTCGAATTAGCTCGGTAAAATTCGGCATTTCCCCATAGGAAACAATGGGGAGTTTCGGCTGAAAAAAAACCTAACACCGCAGCCCCATTGTTTCCTATGGGGAAACACTAAGTATGCACCTAACACCCTAACATGTACCCCGAGTCTCTAAACACCCCTAATCTAACACTTATTAACCCCTAATCTGCCGCCCTCGCTATCGCTGACACCCGCATTATCTTATTAACCCCTAATTTGCCGACAGGATATTGCCGCCACTATAATAAATGTATTAACCCCTAAACTGCCGCACTCCCGCCTCGCAAACACTATAATAAATTTAATTAACCCCTAATCTGCCCCCCCCCCGCAATCTAACTACAAGTATTAACCCCTAATATGCCGACCGGACATCGCCGCCACCTACATTATAGCTATTAACCCCTAATCTGCTGTCCCTAACATCGCCAACCCCTACATTATAGTTATTAACCCCTAATCTGCCCCCCCAACGTCGCCGCAATCCTAAATACAAGTATTAACCCCTAATCTGCCGACCGGACATCACCGCCACTATAATAAATGTATTAACCCCTAAACCGCCGCACTCCCGCCTCGCAAACACTATAATAAATTTTATTAACCCCTAATCTGCCGTCCCTAACATCGCCGCAACTTACCTACAATTATTAACCCCTAATCTCCCGCCCCCAACGTCGCCGCTACTATAATAAGGTTATTAACCCCTAAACCTAAGTCTAACCCTAACACCCCCCTAACTTATATATAATTTAAATAAAACGAAATAAATTTACTATAATTAAATAAATGAATCCTATTTAAAACTAAATACTTACCTGTAAAATAAACCCAAAGCTAGCTACAATATAACTAATAATTACATTGTAGCTATTTTAGGATTTATTTTTATTTTACAGGTAAGTTTGTATTTTTTTTAACTAGGTACAATAGTTATTAAATAGTTAATAACTATTTAATAACTACCTAGCTAAAATAAATACAAATTTACCTGTAAAATAAATCCTTACCTAAGTTACAATTACACCTAACACTACACTATCATTAAATTAATTAAATAAATGAATCCTATTTAAAACTAAATACTTACCTGTAAAATAAACCCTAATATAGCTACAATATAACTAATAGTAGCTATTAAATAGATATTTACTGTTTAATAGCTACCTAGTTAAAATAATTACAAAATTACCTGTAAAATAAATCCTAACCTAAGTTACAATTAAACCTAACACTACACTATCATTAAATAAATTAAATAAATTAACTACAAGTACCTACAATTAAATGAACTAAACTAAATTACAAAAAAACCCCCACTAAATTACAAAAAAAAAAAATATTACAAGAATTTTAAACTAATTACACCTAATCTAAGCCCCCTAATAAAATAACAAAGCCCCCCAAAATAAAAAAATGCCCTACCCTATACTAAATTACAAAAGTTAGCAGCTCTATTACCTTACCAGCCCTTAAAAGGGCCTTTTGGGGGGCATGCCCCAAAGTAATCAGCTCTTTTGCCTGTAAAAAAAAACACAATACCCCCCCGCATTACAACCCACCACCCACATACCCCTACTCTAACCCAACCCAAACCCCCCTTAAATAAATCAGCCAATCAGATTGACCTCGCATTCTATTGGCTGTTCCGATCAGCCAATAGAATGCGAGGTCAATCTAATTGGCTGATTGGATCAGCCAATCGGATTGAACTTAATCTGATTGGCTGATTGAATCAGCCAATCAGATTTTCCTACCTTAATTCCGACAGTCGTCGGATAAAGAAAGAAGAGGATGCTCCGCGTCGGATGTCTTCAGGATGCTGCCGCTCCGCTCAGGATGGATGAACATAGAAGATGCCGCCTCTTCTTGCCCCACTTGGATGAAGACTTCTGCCGGTCTGGATGTCCTCTTCTGCCCCATCGGATGAAGACTTCGGCCCGGCTGGGTGAACACAACTCAAGGTAGGGAGATCTTCAGGGGGATAGTGTTAGGTTTATTTAAGGGGGGTTTGGGTTAGAGTAGGGGTATGTAGGTGGTGGGTTGTAATGTGGGGGGGGGTATTGTGTTTTTTTTTACCGGCAAAAGAGCTGTTTTCTTTCTGGCATGCCCCGCAAAAGGCCCTTTTAAGGGCTGGTAAGGTAATAGAGCTGTTAACTTTTGTAATTTAGAATAGGGTAGGGCATTTTTTTATTTTGGGGGGCTTTGTTATTTTATTAGGGGGCTTAGATTAGGTGTAAGTAGCTTAAAATTGTTGTAATATTTTTTTATTTTTTGTAATTTAGTGTTTTATTTTTTTGTACTTTAGTTTAGTTTATTTAATTGTATTTAATTGTAGGTACTTGTAGTTAATTTATTTAATGATAGTGTAGTGTTAGGTTTAATTGTAACTTAGGTTAGGATTTATTTTACAGGTAATTTTGAATTTCTTTTAGCTAGGTAGTTGTTAAATAGTTAATAACTATTTAATAGCTATTCTAACTAGTTAAAATAAATACAAAGTTGCCTGTAAAATAAATATAAATGCTAAAATAGCTACAATGTAACTATTAGTTATATTGTAGCTATATTAGGGTTTATTTTACAGGTAAGTATTTAGTTTTAAATAGGATTCATTTATTTAATTAATTTAATGATACTGTAGTGTTAGGTGTAATTGTAACTTAGGTTAGGATTTATTTTACAGGTAAATTTGTATTTATTTTAGCTAGGTAGTTATTAAATAGTTATTAACTATTTAATAACTATTGTACCTAGTTAAAATAAATACAAACTTGCCTGTAAAATAAATATAAATCCTAAAATAGCTACAATGTAATTATTAGTTATATTGTAGCTATCTTAGGGTTTATTTTACAGGTAAGTATTTAGTTTTAAATAGGATTCATTTATTTAATTATAGTAAATTTATTTTGTTTTATTTAAATTATATATAAGTTAGGGGGTGTTAGGGTTAGACTTAGGTTTAGGGGTTAATAACCTTATTATAGTAGCGGCAACGTTGGGGGCGGGAGATTAGGGGTTAATAATTGTAGGTAGGTGGCGGCGATTTTAGGGAGGGCAGATTAGGGGTTAATAAAATTTATTATAGTGTTTGCGAGGCGGGAGTGCGGCAGTTTAGGGGTTAATACATTTATTATAGTGGCGACGATGTCCGGTCGGCAGATTAGGGGTTAATACTTGTAGTTAGGTTGCGGCGATGTTGGGGGGGGCAGATTAGGGGTTAATAACTATAATGTAGGGGTCGGCGATATTAGGGACAGCAGATTAGGGGTTAATAGCTATAATGTAGGTGGCGGCGATGTCCGGTCGGCAGATTAGGGGTTAATACTTGTAGTTAGATTGCGGCAACGTTGGGGGGGGGGGCAGATTAGTGGTTAATAACTATAATGTAGGGGTCGGCGTTGTTAGGGACAGCAGATTAGTAGTTAATATCTATAATATAGGTGGCGGTGATGTCCGATCGGCAGATTAGGGGTTAATACCATTATTTAGGATTGCGGCGACATTGGGGGGGCAGATTAGGGGTTAATTACTATAATGTAGGGGTCTGCGATGTTAGGGACAGCAGATTAGGGGTTAATAGCTATAATGTAGGTGGCGGCGATGTCCGGTCAGCAGATTAGGGGTTAATACTTGTAGTTAGATTGCGGCGACATTGGGGGGGCAGATTAAGGGTTAATAACTATAATGTAGGGGTCGGCGATGTTAGGGACAGCAGATTAGGGGTTAATAGCTATAATGTAGGTGGCGGCGGTGTCCGGTCGGCAGATTAGGGGTTAAATAATTTTATTATAGGGTTTGCGATGTGGGGGGGCCTCGGTTTAGTGGTTCATAGGTAGTTTATGGGTGTTAGTGTACTTTGTAGAACTCAGTAGTTAAGAGCTTTATATTCCGGTGTTAGCCCATAAAGCTCTTAACTACTGACTTTATTCGGTAGATTCGGATGGCCGTGTATTACACTAGTACTATTTACACCATATATATAGTACATAATACTAGTCTAATACATACCGAATTTCAGAACCAAATCGAACCGAATAGAACCGAATTCATCCGAATTTATTTGAATCCGAATAAATCCGAAACAAATTTATTTGAATCTGAATAAATCCGAAACGAATTCATTCAAATTTTGCCGAATTCGAATCGATCCAAACCGAAATTCGAAAAGTCCAAATCGATCCGAACCAAAAACGAACTGAATTTTTTAGCCATGCACATGTCTACAGATTACAAGGCACATGTGTCAACTTGCCCAATTTCAATGCCGCCACCAAATTACTTCCGTTGTCAGAATCCACTTTGCCGATCTCCAGTTGGTGCGGAGTCAGCCACTGATCCACCTGTGCATTCAGGGCAGACAGGAGTGCTGGTCCGGTGTGACTCTCTGCTTTCAGGCAAGTCAACCCCAAGATGGCGTGACACTGCCGTATCCGGGATGTGGAATAGTACCTGGGGAGCTGGGGGTTGCTGTTGATGTGAAGCAAGACGCAGCAGCAGCAGAAGAGGACTCAGCCAAGGAGGTTATGGAAGAGGATGGAGTAGGAGAGTAGAGGAGGTGGCAGCAGGCCTGCCTGCAAGTCGTGGCGGTGTCACCAACTCCTCTGCAGAGCCAGGCATTCCATGCTTGGCAGCCGTCAGCAGGTTTACCCAATGCGCAGTGTAGGTGATATACCTGCCCTGACCATGCTTTGCAGACCAGCTATCAGTGGTCAGATGGACCCTTGCCCCAACACTATGTGCCAGACATGCCATTACTTCATTTCGCACAATCGAGTACAGGTTGGGGATTGCCTTTTGTGCAAAGAAATTTCGGCCGGGTACTTTCCACTGCGGTGTCCCAATAGCTACAAATTTTTTGAATGCCTCAGACTCCACCAGCTTGTATGGTAAAAGCTTGCGGGCTAAGAGTTCAGACAAGCCAGCTCTCAGACACCGGGCAAGGGGGTGACTTGGTGACATTGGCTACTTACGCTCAAACATGTCCTTGACAGACACCTGACTGTGGGCAGATGAGCAGGAACTGCTCCGGAAGAGAGACGAATTGGCGGATGGTTGAGAGGGGGCAAGGAGCACAGCAGTGGTTGACATGGCTGAAAATGCTGGACCAGGAGGAGGATGGCGGCTTTGAGTTTGTGTGCTGCTTGTCCTCATGTGTTCATCCCATAGGCGTTTGTGATGTGAGATCATGTGCCTTCACAAAGCAGTTGTACCTAGGTGGGTGTTGGACTTCCCATGACTCAGTTTCTTTTGGCACAGGTTGCAAATTGCATTGCTGTTGCCAGAGGCAGACACATAAAAAAAAATGCCACACTGCTGAGCTCTGCAATGACGGCATTCTGGTGGTGGCAACAGCATGCGTTGATTGGCGTGCTGTCTGGCTGACCCCGGGTGCCGATGCATGCTGTCTGACTGTGTCACTAGCTCCTTGCGATGACCTCCCCCTGCTTCCAACTCGACTCCTCCTCCTGCTCCTCTCTGTCTCCCCATCTGAACTTTCCCCTTGTTCTTCTTCTCTTCTACCGGGCGCCCACGTGACATCCACGGACGCATCGTCATCATCAACCCCTTCACTTGTATCTGACAACTCAACAACGGAAGCAACGGCGGGTACAACATCATCACCATCATCACACCGTGCGTCGTCCATGTCTGTAATGCTGCCTGACTGAGACATATCACAGTTATCTACATCCTCTGTCAATGATGGTTGCGCATCACTCATTTCTTCACACTGAGGTGTACATAACTCCTCTGACAGATCAAGTGAGGCGGCTGTGGTGCTAGTGTTGATGGTGGCGGCAGGCGGGCGAGTGGTAAGTTGAGAGGTGCCCGAAGCTAAGCTGGAGGAGGATGGTGCGTTAAGGTTACGAGCGGAAGCTGTAGAATATTTGGTGTCCTGTGTTATAAAGTCAACTATTTCATCAGAACTTTTCGTGTTCATGGTACGTGGCCTAACACTGTGCATTATTCTATGGCCAAAAGGAATCACAGCACCACGACCACGACAGCCCCTGCGGGTTGGCCTGCCTCTGCCTGTCATTTTTTTTTCAATTAGTGCTACTATGCGTGCAAGCTACTGTGAGTGGGCACAGTATACGCTGTGAGCCTGACACAAAAAACCAGACTGATGTTTTACAGTAAAAAATTTATTTATTTTTTTTAAATGCACACTGACACTACTATTAAACAAGATAATATGAGTGGTGGCACTGGTCAATTGGGCTCAATATACGCTGTGAGCCTGACACAAAAAAGCAGACTTACATTTCACAGTCAAAATAGTTTTTTTATTTTTAAAATGTACACTTACACTACTATTAAACAAGATAATATGAGTGGTGTCACTGGTCAAGTGGGCTCAATATACGCTGTGAGCCTGACACAAAAAAGCAGACTTATGTTTCACAGTCAAAATAGTTTTTTTATTTTTAAAATGTACACTTACACTACTATTAAAATAGATAATATGAGTGGTGGTACTGGGCAAGTGGGCACAGTATACGCTGTGAGCCTGACACAAAAAAGCAGACTGATGTTTCACATTCAAAATAGTTTTTTTATTTTGAAAATGTACACTTACACTACTATTAAACAAGATAATGTGAGTGGTGGCACTGGACAAGTGGGTACAGTATACGCTGTGAGCCTGACACAAAAAAGCAGACTGATGTTTCACAGTCAAAATAGTTTTTTTATTTTTAAATGTACACTTACACTACTATTAAACAAGATAATATGAGTGGTGGCACTGGGCAAGTGGGCACAGTATACGCTGTGAGCCTGACACACACGCTGGCAGTGGCAGGCTGGCCTGGCAACTGAAATTAGATTACACTAGCAGACTGATGTAAAAGTTTTTTTTAAAAAAATTTACACTACTGTTACACCAGATATGACTGGTGGTGGCACTGAGCAAGTAGGCACAGTATATGCTGTGAGCCTGACACACAGGCTGACAGTGGCAGGCTGGCCTGGCAACCGCTATTAGATTACACTAGCAGACTGATGTAAAAGTTTTTTTTAAAAAAATTTACACTACTGTTACACCAGATATGACTGGTGGTGGCACTGAGCAAGTAGGCACAGTATATGCTGTGAGCCTGACACACAGGCTGGCAGTGGCAGGCTGGCCTGGCAACTGAAATTAGATTACACTAGCAGACTAATGTAAAAGTTTTTTTTGTTTAAAATTTACACTAATATTACACCAGATATGACTGGTGGTGGCACTGAGCGAGTAGGCACAGTATATGCTGTGAGCCTGACACACAGACTGGCAGTGGCAGGCAGGCAACTGCTATTAGATTACACTAGCAGACTGATGTAAAAGTTTTTTTTTTAAATTTACACTACTGTTACACCAGATATGACTGGTGGTGGCACTGAGCAAGTAGGCACAGTATATGCTGTGAGCCTGACACACAGGCTTAGAGTGGCAGGCTGGCATGGCAACTGAAATTAGATTACACTAGCAGACTGATGTAAAAGTTTTTTTAAAAAAATTTACACTAATGTTACACCAGATATGAGTGGGTGGCACTGAGCGAGTAGGCACAGTATATGCTGTGAACCTGACACAAAGGCTGGCAGTGGCAGGCTGGCCTGCTGGCAACTGAAATTAGATTACACTAGCAGACTGATGTAAAAGGTTTTTTTTTTAAATTTACACTAATGTTACACCAGATATGAGTGGTGGCACTGAGCAAGTAGGCACAGTATATGCTGTGAGCCTGACACACAGGCTGGCAGTGGCAGCCTGGCCTGGCAACTGAAATTAGATTACACTAGCAGACTGATGTAAAAGTTTTTTTTTAAAAAAAATTACACCAATGTTACACCAGATATGAGTGGTGGCACTGAGCGAGTAGGCACAGTATATGCTGTGAGCCTGACACACAGGCTGGAAGTGGCAGGCAGGCAACTGCTATTAGATTACACTAGCAGACTGATGTAAAAGCTTTTTTTTTTTAATTTACACTACTGTTACACCAGATATGATTGGTGGTGGCACTGAGCAAGTAGGCACAGTATATGCTGTGAGCCTGACACACAGGCTGGCAGTGGCAGGCAGGCAACTGAAATTAGATTACACTAGCAGACTGATGTAAAAGTTTTTTTTTTTAAATTTACACTAATGTTACACCAGATATGAGTGGTGGCACTGGGCAAGTGGGCACAGTATATGCTGTGAGCCTGACACACGCTGACAGGCAGGCAAATGCAATTAGATTACACAGGAAAAAAAAAAAAAAAGACTGATATTCTAGCCCTAAAAAGGGCTTTTTGGGGTGCTGTCCTTACAGCAGAGATCAGATGAGTCCTTCAGGACTGTATTGGACACTGAATACACTAGCCTAGCTATCGATTTCCCTAATAAATTAGCAGCAGCTACACTGTCCCTCCTCTCACTAGCAATGCAGCTTCCGAATGAATCTAAAATGGCTGCTGTCCATGAGGTGTAAGGGTCTGGGAGGGAGGGTCTGCTGCTGATTGGCTGGAATGTGCCTGCTGACTGTGAGATACAGGGTCAAAGTTTAGGCAATGATGAAGAATATGGGGCGGATCGAACATCGCATATGTTCGCCTGCCGCTGCGAACGCGAACAAGCTATGTTCGTCGGGAACTGTTCTCCGGCGAACTGTTTGCGACATCACTATTGTAAACCTATCTAATTTGTAACCATGTTCACTCCCAACCCCAACAAATATTACCCCTCCTTTCAAAAGACTAAGTCAAAAGTAGTTATTACTCTAACGACCACTCCCATTAACCTGTCCTAATGGACCTTTCTAAAATATCTAGTGATGTCGCGAACATAAAAATTTGGGTTCGCGAACAGCGAATGCAAACTTCCGCAAATGTTCGCGAACCAGGCGAACCGCCATAGGCTTCAATAGGCAGGCGAATTTTAAAACCCACAGGGACTCTTTCTGGCCACAATAGTGATGGAAAAGTTGTTTCAAGGGGACTAACACCTGGACTGTGGCATGCCGGAGGGGGATCCATGGCAAAACTCCCATGGAAAATTACATAGTTGATGCAGAGTCTGGTTTTAATCCATAAAGGGCATAAATCACCTAACATTCCTAAATTGTTTGGAATAACGTGCTTTAAAACATCAGGTATGATGTTGTATCGATCAGGTAGTGTAAGGGTTACGCCCGCTTCACAGTGCGCAGTGTAGGTGATATACCTGCCCTGACCATGCTTTGCAGACCAGGTATCAGTGGTCAGATGGACCCTTGCCCCAACACTGTGTGCCAGACATGCCATTATAGCAGACTTATATGGCTTTGGCGTTGCTTTTTGGTAATTAGAAGGCTGCTAAATGCCACTGCGCACCACACGTGTTTTATGCCCAGCAGTGAAGGGGTTAATTAGGGAGCATGTAGGGAGCTTGTAGAGTTAATTTTAGCTAAAGTGTAGTGTAGTAGACAACCCAAAGTATTGATCTAGGCCCATTTTGGTATATTTCATGCCACCATTTCACCGCCAAATGCGATCAAATAAAACAAAATTGTTCACTTTTTTCACAAACTTTAGGTTTCTTGCAGAAATTATTTACAAACAACTTATGCAATTATGGCATAAATAGTGATGTTGCGAACTGTTCGCCGGAGAACAGTTCCCGGCGATCTTAGCTTGTTCGCGTTCGCCGCGGCGGGCAAACATATGCGATTTTCGATCCGCCCTCTATTTGTCATCATTGAGGAAACTTTGACCCTGTATCTCACAGTCTGCAGACACATTTGAGCCAATCAGCAACAGATACTCCCTCACAGACCCTCCCAGCTCCTGGGCAGCAGCCATTTTAGATTCACTACGATCCTGCATTGTTAGTGAGAGGAGGTTTAGTGCTGCTGCTGCTGATATTATAGGGAAATTGATAGCTAGGCTAGTGTATTTAGTGTCCACTACAGTCCTGAAGGACTCATCTAATCTCTGCTGTAAGGACAGCACCCCAAAAAGCCCTTTTTAGGGCTAGAACTTCAGTCATTTTTTTGTTGTTTTTTTGTAATTTTATTTGCATTTGCCTGCCTGTCAGCCTGTGTGTGAGGCCCACAGCATATACTGTGATTAGTGCCACCACTGATATCTGCTTAACATTAGTGTAAATTTAAAAAAAAAAAACTTTTACATAATTTTGCTAGTGTAATCTAATTTCATTTTCCATCAGGCCTGTGTGTCAGGCCCACATCATATACTGTAATTAATAGCTCTGTTTTCCACCACTTATATCTGGTGTAACATTAGTGTAAACATTTAAAAAAAAAAAAAACTTTTACATCAGTCTTCTAGTGTTATTTAATTTTAGTTGCCAGGCCAGCCTGCCACTAGTGCCAGCCTGTGTGTCAGGCTGCCAGCATATACTGTGCCTACTTCCATCCTCAGTGCCACCACTCCTATCTGTTGTAACATTAGTGTAACTTTTTTTTTAAAAAAAACTTTTACATCAGTCTACTAGTGTTATTTAATTGCAGTTGCCTGTCTGCCAGCGTGTGTGCCAGGCCCACTTCCCAACTAGTGCCACAAATCATATTTGTTATAACAGTAGTGTAAATATTTAAAATAAAAACTTTTTTTGACTGTGAATCATCAGTCTGCTAGTGCAATTGAATTGCAGTTGCCTGCCTGCCAGCGTGTGTGCCAGGCCCACTTGCCAACTAGTGCCACCAATCATATTTGTTATAACAGTAGTGTAAATATTTTAAAAAAAACTTTTTTGACTGTGAAACATCAGTCTGCTAGTGTAATCTAATTGAAGTTGCCTGCCTGCCAGCGTGTGTGCCAGGCCCACTTGCCAACTAGTGCCACCAATCATATTTGTTATAACAGTATTGTAAATATTAAAAAAAAAATGTTTTGACTGTGAAACATCAGTCTGCTAGTGTAATCTAATTGCAGTTGCCTGCCTCACAGTGTGTGTGCCAGGCCCACTTGCCAACTAGTGCCACCAATCATATTTGTTATAACAGTAGTGTAAATATTTTTTGCAAAAACTTTTTTGACTGTGAAACATCAGTCAGCTAGTGTAATCTAATTGCACTTGCCTGCCTCCCAGCGTGTGTGCCAGGCCCACTTGACAACTAGTGCCACCAATCATATTTGTTATAACAGTAGTGTAAATATTTAAAAAAAAAAACTTTTTTGACTGTGAATCATCAGTCTGCTAGTGTAATCTAATTGAAGTTGCCTGCCTGCCAGCGTGTGTGCCAGGCTCACTTGCCAACTAGTGCCACCAATCATATTTGTTATAACAGTATTGTAAATATTTAAAATAAAAACTTTTTTGACTGTGAATCATCAGTCTGCTAGTGCAATTGAATTGCAGTTGCCTGCCTGCCAGCGTGTGTCCCAGACCCACTTGCCAACTAGTGCCACCAATCATATTTGTTATAACAGTATTGAAAATATTTAAAATAAAAACTTTTTTGACTGTGAATCATCAGTCTGCTGGTGCAATTGAATTGCAGTTGCCTGCCTGCCAGCGTGTGTGCCAGGCCCACTTGCCAACTAGTGTCACCAATCATATTTGTTATAACAGTAGTGTAAATATTTAAAATAAAAACTTTTTTGACTGTGAATCATCAGTCTGCTAGTGCAATTGAATTGCAGTTGCCTGCCTGCCAGCGTGTGTGCCAGGCCCACTTGCCAACTAGTGCCACCAATCATATTTGTTATAAAAGTATTGTAAATAATTAAATAAAAAACTTTTTTGACTGTGAAACATCAGTCTGCTTTTTTGTGTCAGTCTCACGGCGTATACTGTGCCCACTTGCCCAGTGCCACCACTCATAATTTGTTTAATAGTAGTGTAAGTGTACATTTAAAAAAAAATGACAGGCAGAGGCAGGCCACCCCGCAGGTGCCATCGTGGTCGTGGTGCTGTGATTCCCTTAGACCCTACAACTATGCACAGTGTTCAGAGGCCATGTGCAATGGACGCGAAAAGTTCTGAGGAGGACCTAGTTGAATGGCTAACATAGGACACCCAATCTTCAACAGCTTCCGCTCCTAGTCCTAACCTTGACGCACCATCCACCTCCAGCTTAGCTTCGGGCACTCTCAAGTGACCAGTGCCACTCGCCCACCTGCCGTCACCACCAACAATAGCACCACAGCCGCTTCACTTGATCTGTCAGAGGAGTTATTGACACATCAGTTGGAAGAAGACATTGACAGAGGATGTAGATAAAAGTGATATGTCTCAGTCAGGCAGCATTACAGACATGGACTTACGGTATGATGATGATGATGTTGTACCCGCTGCTGCTTCCTTTGTTGATTTGTCAGATACAAGTGAAGCGGTTGATGATGTGTCCGTGGATGTCACGTGGGTGCCCGCTAGAAGAGAAGAAGAAGAGGGGGAAAGTTCAGATGGGGAGACAGAGAGGAGGAGGAGGAGACGAGTTGGAAGCAGGAGGAGGTTGTCGCAAGGAGCTAGTGGCACAGTCAGACAGCATGCATCGGCACCCGGGGTCAGCCAGACAGCACGCCAATCAATGCATGCTGTTGCCACCACCAGAATGCCGTCAACGCAGAGCTCAGCAGTGTGGCATTTTTTTTGTGTGTCTGCCTCTGACAACAGCGATGCCATTTGCAATCTGTGCCAAAAGAACTGAGTCGTGGGAAGTCCAACACCCACCTAGGTACAACTGCTTTGCGAAGGCACATGATGGCACATCACAAACGCCTATGGGATCAACACATGAGTAGAAGCAGCACACAAACTCAAAGCCGCCATCCTCCTCCTGGTCCAGCATCTTCAGCCACGTCAACCACTGCTGTCCTCCTTTCCCCCTCTCAACCATCCGCCACTCAGTCTCTCTTACGTAGCAGTTCCTGGTCATCTGCCCACAGTCAGGTGTCTGTCAAGGACATGTTTGAGTGTAAGAAGCCAATTTCCCAAAGTCACCCCCTTGCCCGGCGTCTGACAGCTGGCTTGTCTGAACTCTTAGCCCACCAGCTTTTACCATACAAGCTGGTGGAGTCGGAGGCGTTCAAAAAATTTGTATCTATTGGGACAACGCAGTGGAAGGTACCCGCCGAAATTTCTTTTCACAAAGGCAATCCCCAAGCTGTACTCGATTGTGCGCAATGAAGTAATGGCATGTCTGGCACACAGCGTTGGAGCAAGAGTCCATCTGACCACTGATAGCTGGTCTGCAAAGCATAGTCAGGGCAGGTATATCACCTACACTGCGCATTGGGTAAACCTGCTGACGGCTGACAAGCATGGAATGCCTGGCTGGAGTTGGTGACACCGCCACAACTTGCAGGCATGCCTGCTGCTACCTCCTCTACTCCTCCTACTCCATACTCTTCCATAACCACTTCCTCGGCTGAGTCCTCTTCTGCTGCTGCATCTTGCTCCAGATCAACAGCACCCCCCAGCTCCCCAGGTACTATTCAACATCCCGGATACGGCAGTGTCACGCTGTCTTGGGGTTGACTTGCCTGAAAGCCGAGAGTCACATCGCACCAACACTCCTGTCTGCCCTGAACGCACAGGTGGATCAGTGGCTGACTCCGCACCAACTGAAGATTGGCAAAGTGGTTTCTGACAATGGAAGTAATTTGGTGGCGGCATTGAAATTGGGCAAGTTGACACAAGTGCCGTGCATGGCACATGTGTGTAATCTGATTGTACAATGCTTTGTGCATAAGCACCCAGGCATACAGGACGTCCTGAAGCAGGCCAGGAAGGTGTGTGGCCATTTCAGGCGTTCCTACACGGCCATGGCGCACTTGTCAGATATCCAGCATCGAAACAACCTGCCAGTGAGGCGCTTGATTTGCGACAGCCCGACACGGTGGAATTCAACACTCCTAATGTTCGACCACCTGCTACAACAGGAAAAAGCTGTTAATGAGTATTTGTATGACCGGGGTGCTAGGACAGCCTCTGGGGAGCTGGGGATTTTTTTGCCACGTTACTGGACGCTCATGCGCAATGCCTGTAGGCTTATGCGTTCTTTTGAGGAGGTGACAAACCTAGTGAGTCACACCGAAGGCACCATCAGGGACATCATACCATTTGTTTTCTTCCTGGAGCGTACCCTGCGAAGAGTGCTGGATCAGGCCGTAGATGAGCGTGAAGAGGAAGAGGAAGAGTTGTGGTCTCCATCACCACCAGAAACAGCCTTATCAGCATCGCTTGCTGGACCAGTGGCAACGCAGGAAGATGATTGTGAGGAAGAGGAGTCATAGGAGAAATGTGGCTTTGAGGAGGAGGAGGAAGACCAAGCACAACAGGCATCCCAGGGTGCTCGTTGTTGTCACCTATCTGGTACCCGTGGTGTTGTATGTGGCTGGGGGGAAGAAGATACCTTCAGTGAGATCAGTGAGGACGAGGAATGGACCTGATTAGCTCGGCATCCAACCTTGTGCAAATGGGGTCTTTCATGCTGTCGTGCCTGTTGAGGGACCCTCATATAAAAAAGCTGAAGGAGAACGACCTGTACTGGCTGTCCACGCTACTAGACCCCCGGTATAAGCATAAAGTTACTGAAATGTTACCGAATTCACACAAGTCGGAAAGGATGGAGCAGTTCCAAAATAAATTAAAAAGTATGCTTTACACAGCATATAAAGGTGATGTCACAGCACAACGGGAATCTAACAGGGGAAGAGATGAAAGTAATCCTCCTCCTCCTCCCACGACCACGCCGGAAAGGACAGTATGCTTTCCAGACATATTGTTGATGGAGGACATGCGGACCTTTTTAACTCCTATGCATCGTCACAGCCCTTCGGGATCCAGCATCAGAGAAAGACTCAACCGACAGGTAGCAGACTACCTAGCATTAACTGCGGATCTCAACACTCTGAGGAGCTATGGACCCCTTGACTACTGGGTGTGCAGGCTTGACCTGTGGCCTGAGCTATCCCAATTTGCAATCAAACTTCTGGCCTGCCCCGCTTCAAGTGTCCTGTCAGAAAGGACCTTCAGTGCAGCAGGAGGTATTGTCACTGAGAAGAGAAGTCGCCTAGGTCAAAAAAGTCTTGATTATCTCACCTTTATTAAAATGAATGAGAGATGGATCCCAAAGGGACTGACATTGTGCGATACATTAGCGTAAAAAAGGCATGATGAGATGACGAGCTGCCTTGGGCTACAAATGGTACACACGCTGCTGTATTTTATCTTCGAATGCCGGATGACTTGCGTTACTTATCCGACAACAACTAGGGTTCAAGCCGCAATGTTTTAGGCCACTTTCTAACTATCAAACAAACATCAATTTTTCTGGCCGCTGCTACAGCAGCGGCTGCAACAATACCTAATTTTTCAGGCATTTGTACATGCCTAATTTTTCTGGCCTCTGATGCTGCACTGTGGCTACAAAACCCAAACCAAAAAAAGGCACATAACAGTGATTAAACTGTTAAGAATAGTACTACTTAACACACCACTCATATCTGGTGGATCAGTAGATTGGACGCGCAGTGCCCCAAATATGAAGAAGGGGGACCGACCAAGCATCTTTTTGCATCTCCCGGTTCCTAAAAATTATCTCTGGGTTCCTAAAATCGATGCCATACCTGTACTCGATTGTGCAAAAGGATGGCATATGTGGTGTTTCATGCTGTTGTTTCTGTTGAGGGTCGGGGACCCTCGTATAAAAAGGCTGAAGGAGAACGACCTGTACTGGGTGTCTAAGCATCTTTTTCCATCTCCCGGTTCCTAAAAATTATCTCCGGGTTCCTAAAATCGATGCCATACCTGTACTCTATTGTGCAAAAGGATGGCATATGTGGTATTTCATGCTGTTGTGCCTGTTGAGGGTCGTGGACCATCGTATAAAAAGGCTGAAGGAGAACGACCTGTACTGGGTGTCCAAGCATCTTTTTCCATCTCCCGGTTCCTAAAAATTATCTCCGGGTTCCTAAAATCGATGCCATACCTGTACTCTATTGTGCAAAAGGAAGTAACCTTACCATGGGTCTCAGACCACATGTCTTGTTGTTATATTTTGTCAGGGTAATCATGCAGGCCATATAGACCTCCCCCGATAGGGGGAGTAACATGTATTAAAGTGCTAAGAATAGTACTACTTAACACAACCTAGTTACCATGGGTACCAGACCGCATGTCTTGTTGTTATATTTTGTCAAGGTAATCATGCAGGCCATATAGACCTCCCCCGATAGGGGGAGTAAAAGGGATTAAAGTTCTAAGAATAGTACTACTTAACATAACCTAGTTACCATGGGTCCCAGACCGCATGTCTTATTGTTATATTTTGTCAGGGTAATCATGCAGGCCATATAGACCTCCCCCGATAGGGGGAGTAACATGTATTAAAGTGCTAAGAATAGTACTACTTAACACAACCTAGTTACCATGGGTACCAGACCGCATGTCTTGTTGTTATATTTTGTCAAGGTAATCATGCAGGCCATATAGACCTCCCCCGATAGGGGGAGTAAAAGGGATTAAAGTGCTAAGAATAATACTTAACACAACCTAGTTACCATGGCACCCAGACCGAATGTCTTATTGTTATATTTTGTCAGGGTAATCATGCAGGCCATATAGACCTCCCCCGATAGGTGGAGTAAAAGGGATTAAAGTGCTAAGAATAGTACTACTTAACACAACCTAGTTACCATGGGTACCAGACCGCATGTCTTGTTGTTATATTTTGTCAAGGTAATCATGTAGGCCATATAGACCTCCCCAGATAGGGGGAGTAACAGGTATTAAACTGCTAAGAAAAGTACTACTTAACACAACCTAGTTACCATGGGTCCCAGTCCCAGACCACATGTTTTATTATTATACTTTGTCAGGGTAATCATGCAGGCCATATAGACCTCCCCCGATAGAGGTAGTAACAGGGATTAAACTGCTAAGAATAATACTACTTAATACAACCTAGTTATCATGGGTCCCAGACCGCATGTTTTGTTGTTATACTTTGTCAGGGTAATCATGCAGGCCATATACACCTCCCCCAATAGGGGGAGTAACGGATTAAAATGCTAAGAATAGTACTACTTAACACAACCTAGTTACCATGGGTCCCAGACCGCATGTTTTATTATTATACTTTGTCAGGGTAATTATATATCTATCAAATCTATCTATTTATCTTCTATCGATTCTATCTAACGATCAATCTATGTATATCTATCTATCAAATCTATCTATCTCGTGGCCGGACTGTTTTGAGACAGCCACTTGTGTTTAGGCCAAATTTGAAGTAGGAGGACAGACCAATCATCTTCTTCCATCTCCCTGTTCCAGAAATGCAGGCCATATAGACCTCCCCCGATAGGGAGAGTAACAGGTAGTAGTAAACTGCTAAGATTAGTACTACTTAACACACTCTGTTATACTCTGTCAGGGAAATTATATATCTATCAAATCTATCTATTTATCTATCGAATCTATCTAACTATCAATCGTATCTATCAAATATATATTGCATCTATTGATCTATGTAATTCGTATCTATCAAATGTATATTGCATCGATTGATCTATGTAATTTGTATCTATCAAATGTATATTGCATCTATTGATCTATGTAATTTGTATCTATCATATGTATATTGCATCTATTGATCTATTTAATCTATGTATCTATCTATCAAATCTATCTCGTGGTTGTGCAAATGGACTGTTTGCGGTTGTTTGCGGTGCGTTACACGGGAGCTTGGTCTGTCACTGTGAAGCAGGCGTAACCCTTACACTACCTGATCGATACAACATCACACCTGATGTTTTAAAGCACGTTATTCCAAACAATTTAGGAATGTTAGGTGATTTAGGCCCTTTATGGGTTAAAACCAGACTTTGCATCAACTATGTAATTTTCCGTGGGAGTTTTGCCATGGATCCCCCTCCGGCATGCCACAGTCCAGGTGTTAGTCCCCTTGAAACAACTTTTCCATCACTATTGTAGCCAGAAAGAGTCCTTGTGGGTTTTATAATTGGCCTGCCTATTGAAGTCAATGGCGGTTCGCCCGGTTCGCCGGTTCGCGAACATTTGCGGAAGTTCGAGTCCGCCGAAATTTTTAGGTTCGTGACATCACTATTCTCTAGTATCTATGCTAATATAACATTGGGT
The DNA here is from genome assembly GCF_027579735.1 of Bombina bombina. Classification (NCBI taxonomy): domain Eukaryota; kingdom Metazoa; phylum Chordata; class Amphibia; order Anura; family Bombinatoridae; genus Bombina; species Bombina bombina. Next base: position 55,447 of record NW_026512191.1, read on the forward strand.
CATCTTCTAATGTCTACTTTCACAACTATTTAATTGCTATTCAATTACTTTGTATAATGTGTTTATGTAAATGATTGTAAGTCCCTAAAGGGTTAAATGGTTGGCATTTGTTTTTAACCAATTAAATCATTGTGTGTTCAGCATAAAAGGGAGCACCTCCCTACAGGTGCTATTCTATGATTACGGTCAATACGACCGAAACCGGTCAGACTCAGCTATGCTAAATGCCTAACCACATGGTTTTGTATCTCTACATACTTTTTTAAGGAATAAAGTGATCTGTTTTTATTATCTCTTTGGCTTCGTTTTTGGAACTTTATTTATTATATTTAACAGTGGATATTGGGGCATCCACTCCTTATATCTATGAAGCTGTTTCCAGTCTTTTGTTCGGCTTTACATATAATCCTATAGTGACTTTATTACAGCCAACCTTTATTATCAGTGAGCTTATTTGATCTACTTGCATATATCATGATCTGGGACCTCTGGAGGATTTCAATGTTTTCCTCTGTCAGAGGAGTGGCAGATGCAGACTAGCAGCAATTGGTTACTTTCATGCCGACAGCGAGGACCATACAGCTGATACAATTGATCTGCACTACAAGCCGAGAGTAATCCCCACCGATAGGCCGGTTCGTCACCATATGGTTTGCTACGTCACCGTGACACAACAGCACAGAGGAGGGTTGGCACATCATCAGTGATTGGCTGACTCGCGATCACATGGTACGCCACTACGGAGATACACTACAACCAGCCAACAAGTGAGTTTCACGCTCCTGCTACACGCTGTTATGGAGCCACGTTACTACTAGGAACAGAGTGAGTCTACCTCTCCGGCTATATATGACAGTGTCTTTCAGCCGTGTTTGCCTATGCTGCTTTACATCCTACGATTGGTGAGTTTTAACTCCATTGTTACTGTCACGGTTATTATTAGCATACCAAGTCTATCTCTCTATGCATACTGCACGTATGTTAGCAATTGAATGACAACCGGGGAATGCAAGCTCATTTTGCCACTGTGATACCAAGTATATTGTTTTGAACTGTATATTGGCTACTTGGGACTATCTGACCACGGTATCAACTTACACCTATGGACTTTATTTGATTGTCTATGAAAAGGACTGGTCCCAATACACACTAGTATCCCTGACAGCCTGCTTTCTGTATGCATTTCAACAGGCTCAGGGGGGTTTTCATTCTAAGTGTGTTTTTCCAGACAATCTGGACAGCCTTGATCTGGAAGATGTTTTCAACTATGATGCATCTAATGTTAAACTTGGAGATTTATATCAGGACTATGAATACCTGAAGCAGAAGGAACACAGATTAAAATGGAACAAGTGGATACTGATGAAGTATTTAACCCTAAAGATGATTCCTAGGGGATTAAGACTTAACAAATTTCCCACCTATGACATCAAAGACCAATCATTTATTGATAGGTGGAACCAGGCTCTGACTGATTGCTCACTAAAGCTTATTGCACTCCTTATTGAATATAAAGAAATATTACTGTGTGATGTTAAACAAAAGATTGTAAATATAGAAACAGAAATGTCTAAATTTACTAGATGTGAAATTATGCAAAGTTTGATCAGATTTTTAAACAAACCAGAATCCAAGAAACTGGCAATACAAACAAAGCATACCAAGTTTCTAAGAGATCAAAAGGATTACTCACTGGATATTGTTTATGTCTGGAGACGCAAACAAGGCAGTAAGATTTGGTACAATCAAGACAATAGTGAGAAACCACAGTTTAGCAATAAGCCTAAAAAAAATAAGAACAAACAGAGGAGACACTATAGGCGCAGTAAACAGTCAAACCAAGATGCAGGTCTGGACTCAGCCAGTAATCTTAAGAAGGTCACATTTTCTGATTCTGATAATGATTTGACCGATGAGGACAGATTTGCATCTAGCTTTGAAGGTACCTCAGGGGGAGATGACTCTAATTCTGAACGAGACACAATAGTTACTATGCCTAAATCAACTGTGAGTACTAATACACATAAGGGCATCCTAAAGGGACACCTCAATCAGGGAGCAAGACCTAAAATGAATGGTCCCACACCAACCCATGCACAATCAGATAAGGCTAATACTAACCCACAGGTTTTTCAGGAGGTCCCAAAACAATTCCAGGGGGGAGGAGGATCTATAGAGGAGACAATATACAGACAAATACACAGCAGATGAGATATACCCTGAGGGGGAAATATACCAAAACAAAGAAATACCAGTAAATATCGTGATTAACATTTCCACCTATGAGTTGACTGAAGAGGAAACCAGATTACTTAATTTGGGTTTGGGCTTTGTACCGTCAAGGAAGTTTAATTTGTTTCAAACTATCCTTGACCTTAACAAATTAATCAGAAATTTAACACTTAGAAAATTCTTTCAAAATTCTTATCAACTGAGAACTGAGGCTATAGATATTCCATCTATTGATTTAAATGTTGCAAAAAATGTTACCTTTGCAGATTCATGCGCCATAGTCACTCTTGAAGATCTAAATAGTGAGAATTTGGATAGTGAACAATCCCAGATTTCAAGAAGTAAACCTAAACTCAAAGATAAGTCACAATTATATCCTACACAAGCTAGAGGCAAATTACTTGAACTATTTCATGAAAGGGTTGTTGAAGATCTTACAGATCTTTCAAACTCATCGGACTTCGGTCCATCAAATCTCTCGCTCAAACAGAGAGAAGCCCTATTAAATTTACAAAAGAATGATAAAATAGTGATCAGACAATTGGATAAAGGAGGGAGCCTGGTGGTTATGGATACGGTGGATTATAATCAGGAGGCATTAAGACAACTTGGTGATACCAACACCTATTCTGTCCTCTCCAGAAATCCCACTGCAGCATTTACACGAGAATTATCTTGTCTTTTGGATGAGGTGGTGGAGGAGGGTCTCATGGACCAGGAAACAGCTAGACTTTGCCTGGTCTCAGATCCAGTGACACCTATCTTCCACCACCTCCCAAAGGTACATAAAAGCCTAATCAACATTAAGGGAAGACCAATAGTGGCTGGTATAGGTACTTTATTGGAACCTTTATCTAAGTGGGTCGATGATTACCTACAGCCACTAGTTCATTTATTACCGAGATATATTAGAGACACATAACACGTCTTACAACTCATGGAGTCCCTGGCATGGAGGGAGGAGTACAGCTGGCTTACCATTGATGTGGTGTCCCTGTACTCCTCCATTCCACATGCCCATGGTCTCCATGCAGTGGCATTTTTTCTTGATTTGTTTACTGACTTGTCATCTGAATCCAAAATCTTGATTGTGAGAATTGTTCAATTTCTACTGGAGCATAATTTTTTTATGTTCCAGGGGCGCTACTACCTCCAGAGATGTGGCACTGCAATGGGGGCCAAATTTGCCCCCTCTTACGCCAACCTCTTTATGGGTTGGTGGGAGAGGTGCCATATCTATGGATGTAGTACCGCCCCCTCTGAACATATTGTTAAATATGTCAGTTATATAGATGACCTACTGCTTGTATGGTCATCTGATGCACAGAAGGCCAGTGATTTTGTTGCCATCTTAAACACTAACAATGTGGGATTGCAATTCACTCACGAATGGCAAAAAACACAAATTAATTTTCTGGATGTCAACCTCTCAGGTGATGCGAAGAACAATAAAGTGAACTCTGCTCTCTATCGTAAGCCTATCTCTGGCAACAGTCTTCTACATGCCCGCAGCTGTCATCCACAGCATGTATTCAAAGGCATTGCTAAAGGTCAATTTTTACGAGCAAAACAAAACTGTTCCCAGGCTAGTGCTTTTCGGTTAGAGAGCAGAGATCTGAGAACACGCATGATCAAGAGAGGCTATCCCAAGAGTATCATTAATAAGCTTATTTTTCTAGCAAGGAAATAGACCAAACCCACCTGCTTAATAGCAGGGGTAAATTTGAGGAAAGTGGTAATAATCGAAACATGTCTAAACCTAATTCATCACATCATATTCAAATCAATATGATGATGTATGCAGAATAATTAAGAAAAATCTTCCCATATTGATGGGAGATAAAGGTCTTAGACAGACTATTGAACAAGGCTGCATGTTCGTTCCAAAAAGGAATGTCACTTTGGGTAATATTCTTGCACCGAGCATGCTAAGGACTGATTCAAACTCTGGGTCATCCTGGATGAGGTACAATGGCACCTACAAATGTGGCCGGAAATCCTGTATATCATGTGATCACTTAAACATCTCCAATACATTCAGATCTCATGTCACAGGAGAACAGTATGACACAAAGGGATGCATAAACTGCAAAAGCACCTTTGTCATTTACATCATTGAGTGTACCCAGTGTAGAAAACAATACACAGGGAGAACCACCAGAGAGGTTGGTAAACGTATCAGAGAGCATCTGTCTTACATTACTAGTAAACGTAAATGCTCAGCACTCTCTTCACACTTTATAGACTGTCATCACCAAGATGTGACTCACTTCACATGGCAGGCTATTGAACAAGTCAAAATACCACCTAGAGGTGGAGACAAGTTGTCTATACTCTGCAAACAAGAAATATACTGGATCTTTAAAACCAGATGTTTAGTGCCATTGGGGTTTAATTCAGAGTATGATATTATCAACTACTGGCAGAAATGATTAATGTCATCTAGACCCTGGTTTCTCAACAGCCGGGCCGTGGCCCAGTACCGGGCCGTGATAGCCCTGCTGGTGGGCCCCGACCTGTCATGCCCCCACTGCACACAAGGGGCAGACTGAGACCAATCAAGGCCCCAGGAACACTGTCTCACACTGATCGAAATGTATTACATTTTATGCAAATGAACATGGTAGCCTCCCTGCTCTGCCCCCAACAGGCCCCTCAACCTCCAGAGCCAGGAACCCCAACATTAAGGTTCATAGAAAGGGCACCCAACCTCCAGGGCCAGACCCCACACTCCATGGCCCTCACAGCGACAGACCCCCGCCAGGGCCCCCACTAAACCCACACTTATTTGCTTAGTTACTGATAGGGCAACTGAAAACTCCAGCTTAAGGAATGCACCAGGATCCGTGGAGATGCCATTTGTGGGCCCCCCTACTTGCTGGTCCCTCGGCCCAGGCCCTATTTGCCTGGCTGATCAGCCCACCCCTGCTGCTCATATATATATATATATATATACATATATATATATATATATATATATATATATATATATATATATATATATATATATATATATATAAAACTACCGGGCCCTGGACATGTCTAGCTAAAATTTACCGGGCCTTGAGATCACTTTGGTTGAGAACCACTGATCTAGACCCCATAATAACTTCTTCCAGATTTCTTAGAATTGATGTCATCTTGACAGTAAGAAATTTTAAGAGAAATTACATAAATGAATAACTATGGTTGTACTATTATTGGTTTCTGTATAGGTTCCCTTTAACACTTTATCTTAATGTTTCGATGGTGTCTAAGAGTAGATTTAATGATCTTTTTCTATACTGACTAATAGCAGGTACAACTAATATATAGTCCATAATGTTTGATACTAGGTACTATCTATAATTATTTTTATTAAATTAGGTAGATGTGTTATAACTATCATGGTTGTTCACTTCATGAGGGTGTGTTTTCAAGTCACAGACACTGCTCCCTTGTGACCAATGTTTGATGTATCATATAAAGTGACACTTAAATCCCTCTATATATATAGATATATTTGCATCCTTTTTGTTAGTTCATCCCTGGAAACTGTTTATTGTATATGTATATCTATTTACATCATCTGCTAACTGTCTTTGTTATTCATTTGTTCATATATGTGTATGTATATATATATGTGTGTATGTATGTATATATGTGTATGTATGTGTATGTATGTGTATGTATGTATATATGTGTATGTATGTATATATGTGTATGTATGTGTATGTATGTGTATGTATGTATATATGTGTATGTATGTATATATGTGTATGTATGTGTATGTATGTGTATGTATGTATATATGTGTATGTATGTATATATGTGTATGTATGTGTGTGTGTATGTATGTATATATGTGTATGTATGTGTATATGTGTATGTATGTATATATGTGTATGTATGTGTATGTATGTATATATGTGTATGTATGTATATATGTGTATGTATGTGTATGTATGTGTATGTATGTGTATGTATGTATGTATGTATGTGTATGTATGTGTATGTATGTGTATGTATGTATATATGTGTATGTATGTGTATATATGTGTATGTATGTATATATGTGTATGTATATATGTGTTTGTATATATGTGTATGTATATATGTGTATGTATATATGTGTATGTATATATGTGTATGTATGTATATGTGTATGTATATATGTGTATGTATATATGTGTATGTATATATGTGTATGTATGTATATGTGTATGTATATATGTGTATGTATATATGTGTATGTATATATGTGTATGTATATATGTGTATGTATGTATATGTGTATGTATATATGTGTATGTATATATGTGTATGTATGTATATATGTGTATGTATATATGTGTATGTATATATGTGTATGTATGTATATGTGTATGTATATATGTGTATGTATATATGTGTATGTATATATGTGTATGTATATATGTGTATGCATATATGTGTATGTATATATGTGTATGTATATATGTGTATGTATATATGTGTATGTATATATGTGTATGCATATATGTGTATGTATATAAGTGTATGTATGTATATGTGTATGTATATATGTGTATGTATATATGTGTATGTATATATGTGTATGTATGTATATGTGTATGTATATATGTGTATGTATATATGTGTATGTATATATGTGTATGTATGTATATATGCGTATGTATATATGTGTATGTATATATGTGTATGTATGTATATGTGTATGTATATATGTGTATGTATATATGTGTATGTATATATGTGTATGTATATATGTGTATGTATATATGTGTATGTATATATGTGTATGCATATATGTGTATGTATATATGTGTATGTATATATGTGT